>NW_009207512.1:0-22373 GCF_000690835.1 Fulmarus glacialis
GGTGCGCAGGGAGCAGGAATCCTGCTGCGGTCGATGCTGTGCATCAACCCGGTGAGAGAAAAGCAGTGCGCTCCGTGAGGGGCGATCTGCAGAGATTTGCCTCCGCCGTAGCCACATCGGGTCGCTGGCAGAGCCGTCTTGGCTTCCAGATCCCCACGGAGAGGACCTTCCCCGGGTCGTGAAGGGATGGTCAGTCCTGGAAACGACTGCTTTAAGCTGATTGCGAGAAGGTGAAACTTCAGAGCAGCGAAGGCTCATTTTAACTCTTCTGGAGCCTTCGGAGGGTATAAAAACGACGTGTGAATTTCTCAATGAAGCGAAGAAGGCTCTGAGGAAATCTGCTTTACAGCGGGTCCCCTAGTAAATTGGGACATCCACTTGAGGGTTTAAGGAAATGAGAAGGAATGACATCTTTAAAATGAATCTGATCGCATCTAAATTAGTAGATAAAAAAGTGACATAGATACCTGTGAAAACTTTCCACAGTTGTATCCTTAGTGATTTGTATAGTGAGATGAAAAAATAAACCGTGCTACCGGGCTTGTTTGATAGCCTCTGAATGGAATGGAAACACATCCATGTTCAAAAGCAACAGAAACCTGGTATGATTTGGCTAACAGCAAGGTGGAGGCAGACTTTTAATGCATTAACAAGATGCTGGTTTTCTAAGACTTTATGACATAGTTCAAAGTATAAAAGTTACAAATCATGTCCTTTGTATTTTGGTCATTCAGGACTTCGAATGTAAACCTGGTATATTAATATGGAAGTTAAAAGTGTTTCTTTCCTCAAGCCATTAAGGACACTTGGAATTCTCCAATTTATTAACTTCCTTGCATGGGGGGTGATAACAGCTGCATCCTTGGCTCTGTCCTAGTCACTGGGGTTCACTGTAGAAGATGTAGGAAGGAATGACTTAGGCTAGCTTTTATTTCCCTGTTGTCTTCCCTTCCATTTAAAAAAAAAAAAAAAGAAGAAGAAAAAAATCCCAAACAGAATAAACCTAAGCTTGCAGCTATCTACATAGTCAAGAAAATGATAATGTGTTTCAAAAACCTGCCAAAAGGCTAAATGATATTACAATGCTTTTGGTATATATTCTTAAAACTGTTAAGCAGACACAGAATTATGTAGCTTTTTCAATTCAGTTTATTTAAAATCAGTATTGTGTTTGTAGATATGTCAGTTAAGTGTATCATACTACAAATACAGAGAACTATTGAAGAGGAATAAACATTCTTTCTCCAGAATTAAATTGAGCATTTCTGAAAACAAAAACCTGACTTAAATAAAAAAAGACTCCCCCATTTCATCAACTGCAGTAGTGCTGGAGTTTAATGTCATAGCTTCTTAACGAACAGTACAAATCTGTATCTGTACAGGGAGTTGAAATAATCCTAAATACTGAAGTTGTTGGAGTGATGACTTGAGTAGTATTTTGGCATGTTGAGGTCAAGAAGACAAAACTTGCTGGCAAAGATTTTGAAGACTCTTTAGACAGTACACATATAGAGTTCCTTTGCAGACCATCTTCTAACAAGGTGGACAAAACCAGAAATGTAGGTATGTTACTGATAATCTCCCTGCTCTCTAAATGTGAGCAAGCACTTCCAAGCCAGGGCCAGCACCAACTCTGTGGATCTGCAGTTAAGTATCAGGCATTTGCTAGTGTTTAGAGCAGAGGTCCTGATTCAGTAGCTATTTTGTATTAGCATCCAAATGCAGTTGCTCATGGATTTCGGAGTATTTCTAGGCCAAGGTGTACTGGACTTTTAACACTGGAATTGTAAAAATAGTTTTCTGATAATCTACTAAGGTCTTAAAATTGAGTGCTCTAGAAGCAAGTTGCAAAATGGTTGATAATCCATGTACCTGGCCACACGAGGATCTGTATTTAATGGGTGCTGCTATCCTGCGTGAGCTCGTACAGTGAGCTTGTAGTACCTGGCTGATGGAGACTCTACCTATTCCAGTGGTCAGAACACAGAAAACTTGAGATGGGGGAAGAATTGGCTTGCCAAACCAGCAGTTTCTTTCTTAGTCTCATTTGTTGTAGTGAAGAATTCACTGTTCTGCCAGTGTAGTTCAACCTGCTCGGCGCATTGAATACCATCAGGCAAGCCAGGTAATTATGCGCTGTGTCTGTGGTGAATAACAAGCTGTGGGTGACTGTCTCTGGACCAGTGCTGCTATTAAATATTTGTTTTGAGACACTTGAAATTAGAGAATGGTCTGTAGAGTGCAGTAGATCAGGAGACAGTCTTCTTAGTGCTGTATCCCACGTGTCTGTGGGTGTCTCTCATCTCGCCCACAGGAGAAGGTAAAAGAATCAAGTTCTGGGGATTGTATAGGCCAGGCAGATAGGATGTCCACTCTTGCTCCTCTCCTGCCAGTCTGTCTCTCCTCTCCTAGTTCCTCAACCCTGTTGCATAAAGACAAGTTCTTACCGATAGTCACTGTTGAGTGATAAAACCATTTATTTGTGCAGGCCCTTCTGTTTGGTTGACCACAAAGAATATAGTATTCTTTAATAGGAAAACACAGATTTTTGTGTAAATAAGATGACCTCAGTAAATTCTGTCCTAGTTCCTAACATGTCTCTCTTGTATTCCCAGTGTTGAGAAATACAGAATTTGCAGTATTGCGCAATCAGGCTTATTTGAGCAGAGGTTTGATTACATTAAAAATCCTCAAGAAATAGATCTTAAGTAAACATACTCAGGATGTATATTGGTAGCCTAGATTATTGTATACATTGACCAGGTAAATTCCATGTTAAAGCTGCAAACCATCACTGTATTTCACTGGTCATTGGTACTGCTTTTAGTTTTAGCTGGGGGCAGGGGAGTTAGAGGTTTGTATTTATGGACTGTGATGCAGTCATTGCTTAGGCTGAAATGAATACACTTCATGCTAGACACAGTATGGAAGCTGCACAGCCATGAATTCTGGCAGGGGTGAGAAGTTGGTGTCCTGTTAAACTTAATCTCTTGGATTAATTCTGGTTTATTAATGGGTAGTCTCTCCATAACTATTTTCCTTCATGGCCTTCTGTCTCTGGACAAGTATCCAAATTTATCTTACTAGCTTTTCCCTTCACTCTTGCTGAATGATAAGGACTTACAAGCTAAAAGCTTCTGTAAGATGTGCTTGTCTTTGTCACGTCACGTTAATCAAGGTGTCTTTATAAAGACTTCAGCTTCTCTTCACTTCTGTTGGACTATATTTAGTATGTCATCTTCATAAATGTGGTTATGATGTGTCAGTTTGGGATGGCAGAATTAGAATACTAGGGTTCTTATGTTGGCTGGAGAATATTGTGGAAGATGAGTATTTTAGGATGTAGTTATTAGTGTTGTAGTTGCCTAGAAATAAGTGTTTATTTTAATTTTTGGCAGTCTGGAAAATGTCTGTTGCTGGTTGATCCACTCCTAGCTCTTACACTTTTTGAAGGATGGGGAGTTAATAATTTCTTTAAAGCACTCAGGATGCAGGGTCCCAATTTGAAGAGAGGATACTATAGTTGTAGGGGAATTGACAAATCATGCTAATTCTGACCTGTAGGATGTAATAATTTTTACAAAGCTCATTTGAAGCTTTAAAATCTAAAAATATGTGAAAGTCTATACTGTTTGAACATATGGGATAGACAAATCTTGCTGTGGAAATTGGTTTTGGTTTGCTGCCTGTTGACTTGCTTTCTTAGGTGTTTCCAAACCACACTCTTGTCCTTAAACTTTTCAGTCTCCTTTCTCAAGCTGGGTGACAAGACATGAACACTATAAAGCTGTTAGGAGCCAGAAGCATTGTTGATGGTTGAATTTGACCTGACTCAGGTTCTTTAACCTGTCTTTTTCCCTCCCACAAGGCTTAAGGATAGCTCTCCCAAAACTTCGTATTAGCAACAGTTCCATCAGCTGTGCTCCTCTGACACAGAAATATTGCAGATAATAGAGCAGAAGGTACAGCTTCTTGGCAGTAGTTCAGTGTTACTGCCGTTTCTGGCCATCTTGCTATCTCAAGGGTAAAATGAGATGCTTATTGTGTGGAAGCAATGGCAGCAAAGTAGTTTATGCTGTCTTCTGTAGCAGCGTGGAGGGTGTAACAAAAACAGATCAACATCACTTACTATAGATAACACCCACAAAACTTGATAATCTGAAAAAAATTAGTAAGGTATAAATACCTAAACAGATGGACTGTATGTAAATCAGCTTGAAATGGTTAATGAACTACTTTGTGAGGCAGGAATGTGTGGAGACCTCTACCATACTTACATTATCTTCTGTCAGAGTAGTTTTATGACCATGAAATAAGCATGAGAAATCTAAACCAGCTCTTCTGGCCTGGCAACGCATAAACAAGTGTCCTGAACACCATGGGGGACAATTTCCATGCTGATCTACTGAAGGTATTTGTAGTGCCTTAAGGTTGCGATTGATCTGTTTCAGTATTTCCATGCATTATAAAGGTTATGTAGACCAATTCTTTGGGTGGAATCCTAGTTCTGCTGAAAATAAACATTTTGGTCCTTCAATTCATCATGTTAAGATTATTTTTATTCTCAGTGTCTCAAGGCAAACGTGAGATGAATGCTTTGTGTGTGTGTTCTTGTGATTTTCTCTCCCAAATATTGCTTGCCCTACCACAATTCCTATTATCTTTGCAGGACTCATAACCAGGCGTTGAGTGAATACTTGCGGAAATACAGTCTCAAAGCATAGGGATTGCAATAGCTTGAAATACTGTAACAAGGCAGCGCTTCTAATCCGGGGAAGCAATGACACCTAACTGGCATTAGAGTGCTTCTGCCTGCTAGTTAGTAAAAGTAATAAGTAGAATTCAGATATCACTTTTATGGGAATTTTGTTGGAAAACATTTATTCTTTATCATTGTTTCTTAAGACTGTAATTTGATTTAAAGCTCTTAGCTGATCACTCTTTAAATCACAGCTTTCCAAATCTATGTCTATGCGTTAGTGTACTACAAAGAGACGAGCATTATCTCGTGATGTAACACTAATTTACAAGTAGTTTCTCATTAGTATAGGTGCCTGGGACATCATTTTAGCTGAGCCTGTGGTTTTCCAGTGTATTCCAGATCAGTGGCCATTTAAAAAATGCAAACACTTCATACAGATTAGAAATCTAGTTCTACTCTTTTAGGTATCTTTAATTTTGAAGCTGTTGAGGCCTAAAGTAATTACTAAGAGCTGATGTCTCTTCTAGCCCAGAAGTTATAGTTTAAGAGGCACTTAGCAAGGGAGCAAGTGTGGTGTAGAGATACCCACAATAAGGCTGAGACCAGATCTGGAAGGGAAGTCACGTGAGTGTATGTGTATATATGCACCCAGAAATTAAGTGTGCTTGTGTTTTAACAATGTGCCCTTTGTATCTGAGACAGTTCTGCACTTGAGAAAAATCTCAGGCTTCCCCATGTATGTGGTTATAGGCTTAGTAACAAGGAACTGTAACAATGAACAAAGGGACAAAGTATTCTGTATTATTTAAAGTAAAAACAAAAATCGGGGTACTCAGTCCATCTCTTCTTTTTTATTCTTTTTTTTTAAGATACCAGCGTTGAACCATAGGTTGAAACGTATATTTAAAAGTCCTACTTAGTTGAAAGCCTTCTGTAAAAAGAATTTGCAAGAGCATGCTTTCTAGTTCAGGGTTTCGTGCTGTTCTCCCTGTGAGTCTTTTTCAGATATATTCAGTCTTAAAGGTAAGGTGCAATGGGTGTGGAAGCATTGCACTGTGAAAAATGCACTTTTAGATACAATTTTGATAATAGGTTTCTTTTCCCCATTCTGCTGCAAGTATTTTAGTTTTTATTTTTATCAAGGCTGGGCCATGTGAGATCCACCAAAATTAGTATTGTGTTAAGGACAGGGAGGTTAGGCGGGAGAGGAGGCTGGAGGGAGCTGTGGTTTTATTCCACCTGGGCCTTGCACCATGCAGTGTTGGGCTGTGTTGTATCTACATAGAACCATGGTAGTGGTATTAATGTCGTCTGCTCCATTCTGCAAAGTAATGGAACTGTGTTTGAATGCTGTATTGATTTTCTGGAACTGCATCACAAATATGCTTCTGGCAACACACTGCATTCTGACATGCTTCTCTGGTGGCAAGTAGTGGTGAATGCCAATCATCATTAAAAAAACTAGTCTAGGGAGACACTGTTTAAACATGCAATAGATGATGCTGGATTGCCAGATACAGCATATATTGACATTTCCAGTATCTAGTCATGATTTTTTATATTTAGCTACAGATATCAAGTTAGCTAACTTAAGCAGTCCGCATCACTCGTTTTGACTAATGGCTTTTACCTGAATAAAGAGGGAAGAACTTGAAATACATAGTTCCTCTCAGGTTTTCCTTCTTCTTCCATATACATGCAAATGATTCACAGGCACTGTTTTGTCCATCTTTGTGGCTGTATTTTTTGTCAACATCTTGATCATTAAGTTTGCACTGAGCTTGCCACCAAAAAGTAGGAACAACAGAAGATGGTGCTGCTTTTTCCTGTTGTCCACTGCAGCACAAACATTTGTGCAGTGAGCCACATCACTGTAATCTAGCTGACTGCATGGCTGTACGAACACAGGGGTTGGCACAAGGGAAGTGTCATTACACTGGGGATAGAGCTACCTTTTGCTACAGCAGTGTCTGTTTATTCTGTCAGGAAGTGTTCAAAAAGATCCAGACTCGGAGCTATCCCTGTCCAAGTGTGCTCCTCAGTTTTGAGGCTCAAGTCTGGAAAGGTTTTTTTGAGACTGTCCACTAGGTTGAGTCTTAGCTTGTTGAGAAATGGCATTTTTTCCCCTTTCGATAGTGTCTTTCATAGTAAAAAATATAACAGGTAATATTGCCGGTTTTTTAAATGCTTTTAAATGACTTATTCTGTAAATAGTATGCTATAGTCTTGAATCCATAGTTAATCTTGAAGCTAATCTTGTAACAGGACATATAATGACATCTTCCGTGAGTTTTGAAGACTGAAGCATGAGCTTTAAATGGTCAACACTTTACAGTGAAGCGTTGGTGAAATAAATCATCTTTGACATGTATTCTCGCAATTCCTACTTCTTGTGCCTGTTCATTTCCAACAGTCTGCTAGCCCTGGATTGTCTGTACAAAAATCTAAAAGAATATACTGTGTGATATTGGAGAAACCAGTGTTTTCTTCAACACATGACTTACTGTGGAGTGTGCAGCCATGTCAGGGCTTCTTAGGGTATGAAATGTTTTCCATGCCAATAAAAATAAGCATATGGAGTAATACATGCTGTGTAGCTCCATTGTCAAATCATTGCATGCAGTAACTGAGGTCCTAAGCAGCTATTTGGCCAGTTGACTTTGAAACTGGAACACCTGTGCTTTTGCACTAGCCCTATTTTTCACTGACTGGTGTGCGACTAAAAGAGTTAACCTGCAATTAGACAGGAACAATTTCTCTTGGATTAACTTACTTTCAGCTTCGGGATACTGATTTCCAAGTGCTTTTTCAACATCTGAGTATATGTCCCTCCCATGTCAGTATTTGTTCTTGTTCTTTTACAAAACATAGAAGGATTTCCTCTATCTGCTTTAGCAAGCCTACTACCCAGGCATCCAGAGCTCTCTGCATCTAGACATATGTAGGAACTGGGTTCCTACCAGGAAATGATTGGCAGTGTTTGGGAATAGATGGTGTCCTGCTGATTTGAGTCCTAGGTAGGCTTGGTTCTTCAGAAGCACTGCACAGCTCAGATGGCAGCATGTCTGGCTATGTGTGACAGTAAAACTCCCAGGATATTTGGGAAGTTTTCTGGAAAAAGACACAGGTGCTGAAGCACATGGTTAAGTGATGATCCATTTTGATGGGATTTTTGTGAAACATGAGCACTAAACTCTAGATTCACTGAATTACCTCACATCTGAATGCAAATAGTAGCTGAGGCACTTATGGACATGGTTTAGTGGGCATGGTGGTGTTGGGTTGACGGTTGGACTGGATGATCTTAGAGGTCTTTTCCAACCTTAATGATTCTATGATTCTATGAAATGCTGCCCATGTCTCTTACAACAGATTTTAATGGGCCACTCAAGATCTGAGATAATTTTTACTGATAATTATGTATTTCGTGACCTTAAATGTGAGATACATCTTTTAAAAAAATCCTCCCTTTTTGTCCACATTAATTATGAATTTTTAAAATCAGGTTGGGACAAAAGCTGGAATAGTTGTATTACTGGGATGGATTGAAGGGCATTATAGGGGCCTTTTCTATAACATCTGCGACTTAACTGTTATCATTAGCAGGATTTGAGAATTAATATTATTCTGGAGCGAAGTTCTCAGACAAAGGAGAACGATCTGCTGCTTCCCCAATTGTTCTTACAAAGAACAATTTTACTTAGCATGAAAATATATCTAAAGAGTCCTTCTTTTCTGCTCCATAGTAACGACTTCAAATCCTAGATTTAAAGAATACTGCTGCTCTTGAGTGCTCAGAGATGGACATGGTAATCCTCAAATCACTTGCACTAACTCAGCCTTTACAGGTAGGACCCAAGTCTAGATCCTGTAAAGGTGGCCTTCTGTTCCACCTTCTTGCTTGTCTTGCTGTCTTGCTACTTCTGCCACTGGCTATTTTTTTTGTAAAACTCAAGACTTTGCTGATTCAGAGGACTTTGTTGTCACTTACAGCAACATGTGTAGGATGTTGCATATGTTTCTGGAATAATTTGGAAAAGAATAGTTGAATACCCTGGCGGAAGGCTTCTGTCAAGGAAGAATATTAACTGTCAACACCATGTTCAAGTTCAAAGTGGTTTTACAAAATCCAACCATCCAAACAGTTCTGCAGCCCTGGAAAATACTATTTATGTAGTGGGAACCTGAAACAGAGGTTTGATTTGGTGTCCTAGATGTCTCTGGACAAATCCTAATGAGTCTATTTAGACCCTAAAAATCGCTGGCTTGATGATCCTGCAACTTGAGTATGACAATATCTTTCTGAACTCCCTCAGGAAGAATATGGGTGGAATCTACCCAGTTATTGAGATACAGACTTTTGTCTTCAGCCTGTACAAGTCTGGCTGGCTTCCTTATTGTAGAGGAGAAATATTGGGAGGGATAGAATGATGATTTCAGATGATGGGTAAGTTAACTGATCTTTGGAAAACCAGATCATTGAATGCTGCCTCATATGAATACCAATTTTGCAGCAAAGTACATGACTGTATGCTGCTATTAAGAACTTGATAACACACAGTTTATGATTAGCATTGCTGGTTACGATCTTGAAGTGAAATTTCGTCTTTCACATTTGAAAAATGTAGCTAGTATTCTTGTATGAGAAGCTTGTATTGAACAAGAAATATCCCTAACCAGAGTGGCACAATAGCAGTTAATCTTCTTCACTGAAACTTGACAGTCATGTTGACCTGCTTATGTCACCTGACACCTTAATGAAGGCCATTAGAAAAAAGAAAAAAGACAAGGATTCTGGTTTCAGATACCATTATGCCTGCATGCCAGAGGTTTGGGAAATTAGTGGTAATGATCAAACTTCACACAGAGCCGATGAAGTAATGATTAAAACTGATACTTTAACTTTCAGATACAAAATTCTGATCTAAATCATCTGGTCTTACATGTATGCTGTTCATCTTCCTGAAGAACTGTTCCTCTTTATTTGCTTGTAAACACTGAAATCTTTTTCCAATTAAGTATTGTATTAGTACTTCCTACTCATGGCATTCTATTTAGTAGGTTAAGCAGTTGTATATCGTAGTATGTATTCTGTTTCAAAACACAGAACTTGTTAGAGAGTGGGAAATGGCAGTTTCTGCTACATGGACTTGTATTTGGTGCTTCAGTTAAGCCTTTTTTGGAAGTAAACGTGAGCACCTAAGTGCTCCAGTTTGGGAAGACTATACCACGTTTAGCGTACATGAGTAAAATGCTTTTAAATACAGCTTTCTTTAAAACTTGACTTTGCAATGCAAGTAGCTAATAAACCCACTTGTTTCTGGCCACTGTTTATTTCATGGATACAGAAAGACTAGGGCTTGGCTTCTTATATTTAATATCTCTTCTGATATTTATGCAGAGGAGTGGGTGAGGGGGCCTTTCTAGTTCTTGGTTCGTACATAGATTTTGAATGCATTGAATCCTACCAGTTCATTCAGGTACCATGTAGGGAATAAAAAAAGGTCATACTGAAATAACTAGCTAGCTCTTAACAAGCACTGGTTCCTGGTCTTTGATTAGAGGCTTCCTAACTGTAGTAGCGTCTATCTATTGCTTGAATATTTTTATTGAACTAGTAAGTATAGGCCACTAATGTAGCCAATTCCAATTCCATGTGAAATAGGTAAGAAAATTCCAGTTTTATCTGTCACACAGGCATTTGAGCCAACACTTCTGCACAAACTGTGTGGTGTACATTTTGTTGCTCAGTTTGTCAAAATGCTGTGCAGTTTCCCGAGATCTGATTTTTTTCCTATAATTACACTTCCAACAAGTAAATTAACTTCCATCTGGGTAAAGCCCTGATACCTACCTGTACCTTGGGGTTAGAATTACAGTCATTGTAGGTGCCTTTCTGAAGCATAAGCTATATTTTGAAGTACGCTTTGCAAAGTGGTTGATAATCTAGTTCCAGTACAACTAACGCATAATACTTTATCAGCCTCCACCAGCACAATCAAAGCAAGCACATGAGCTGTCAATAAAGAAATGTTTCTTTACATTGTTTGGATAGCCATACCCAAGGGTAGTGTTTCTGGCACGGTCGTCTTCCCTGTGAGCTGCTCATCAGTGAGACAACCTAGTCCAGGTATGGCTCTGCAGCTGTTGGGGCCCATCCCCATGGCACAGCACTTGGCACAATCCCTTGGCTGACGTTTACTGCGCAGACCTGTGTACCTATTCCCATGTCGGCCTCTGTAGCGGGCTGTGCAAGGCACCGTTTGCTTCATGCACAGTGTGTGGTCATACTGGTATATTTAAAAACAGATTGTGCCCTGTATGCTTGTTGTGAATCTCACTGTTATGGTGGAATGTTGCCTGACAGTGCAAGGCACATAGTTGGGGGAAACAGGATTTGGAGCCGTCCTAGGAATGCCTTCAGTGATTTGACAAGCGAACTGCTCTGGAGGTCTGTCAGGAACGGTATTTGGGTGTCCTGCCTTAGGAGGAGTCTCAGAACGTGTTTGGCATACGTGTGGTGTGAACGATCAGGGAGACTGAGATCTGTCACTTCCAGTTACGCCTCAATATAGATGCAACCACTGCTTCCAAAATTCAATAGTGTTTATTAGGCTGTAAGTTATCAGAAGGGAGGGACTTGCTGGCATGGTAATGGCATGCTCAAAGTGAATTAAAGAGGCTTTATAGTTCCTGCAGTGCTCAGTGGGATGATTCAAATTGATTTGTTACTTATGAACATAAAATTAATGTGTTTACCTTTCTAGGAGGCTAATTCAGTTCCTTGGTACAAATGAAACAATCCAGTTCTCATCTTGTGATGTGGACCAGTGATTCTTTTTGAGGCTTAGCATGCAACTGTAGCAATCTGGATGGGATTGCAAATTGTTTGAAGATCAGTTGATGGTGATTGTGATGAAATGCATGTTTATTCAGCCTGGTTCATTTTGCTCGCTCCATATGTAAGTTCTAATACTTCCACTGGTGCTGATGGAAGCATGACTTAGCTTTGAGGTATCTGCGGTCAATGTGCAGGTTGTGCTAATGATTTATTTCAGGGTGTTTACTTCTGAGGGTTAAGTGTAAAAGCTCTCAAAACTGACTGTTAACTGACAACTTCTTAATGTTAAATAAGGGGTTTGTGGGTTTTAAGCTAGACGTGAAAGGAATGACAAGTGCCAGGCCCAGTAAAATAAAAAGCATTTTCACATGTAGAAGGCATGTCAAAATTAGTAACTTGAAGGTGCGGAAAGAGGTGAGGTGGACTTGGTTGATGGGGCAAGAAGTGGTAAGGAGGTGTGATAATTTCTGTATGAAGACCTACAAGGAAGCAAAGTGGAAGTTTAAAGCCATAAGGAGGGTAATGAAAGAAAACTGGTAAGAAGCATTACAAGGAGGGGTTACTGAAGATTGTGGTCCCAAACCTTATTCTGCTACAGAAATATGTTTGAGACAAATTCCAAGTGTCTCATAATAAACAAGGAAGATAAGTATTCCTTGTTTTTTCTGTTGTGAACAAGTTGCTGAGAGATCTAGTCTTTACAATAGCAAAATTATGACTAGTGTTAGTTGAGTGTTATCTTTCAAAGTCAAAGATTATTGGAAAAACAGCAGTTAAACTTAACATCATCTAAAAATACTGATTTTTAAATACTGTCACTGTTTACCATATAATTGCTGATTATCTTGATGGAAACACATGATGAATTGATTCTACGATTTTGTCTTCCTTCTATTCCTTTTTAGGTTCCAAAATTCTCATCTGTCTCTATTGTCAAATGCCCCAGCTTTGTCTCTGTTGCCTCATAGCTGTGAAATACAGCCATCAGAAGAGAAATTCTTGTCATAGGCAATGATGAGACTTGATGGAATGCACAAAATCACAATGAATCGTCAAATTAGAAAATACTGCATTTACGTTGTTTCTTGAACTCTGCCGTGTTTTATGGAACTTAAGCTAATGTGGGATTGCCACTCTATTATTTCGGCGCTCTGCATGACTGCATGTCCTAGTGCCAACCCTCTGTTCTTGGTTCCTTCTTGCTGTGCTAGCTGTGCACAGTGACAGTTGTCAATGCTGCTGAAGGCTTTCATTGCAGCAACTAAATTGATCTAACCAAACTTTAAAACAGAGGGTGTTGATTTTTGGACAGTCTCATGCCTTCATGTCAGGACAAAGCAAGGAGTTTCAACCTGTCAGTTGCTTGAATGTGCTACTCTGAGTGGCACTTCTACCACTGCTGTCTTATGACCCTTTTATCCCACCAAACAGTATGATTAACATCAAAGAGTCTTCATGCGCTTGCAGGGTGCCGTTTTTCCCCATCTCTGCCTCGGCAACAGCACCTAAGTGGCCCCATCTGATTTGGCTTAATTCTCACCTTGTTTAGTCAGCATCAATCGGTCTAATTAGTTATTTGTGAGTGGCATTAACAGCCCTTCTCACAAACTGAAAATTGTTTTGCAAATGAAATTACTGAACTTTAGATCTCAAAGAGTCCAAGAACTAATTTGAGGGTGTCTGTGAAATGTGGCAAGGAAAACATGCTTGATGGGAATAGGCTTGCATTCTGGAGATTGCAGTAGATTGAAAATCATATCCCATCTGGAGCCTTCCTCCTCATCCCCTGGAAAGGAGAGCGCTGCTGGGCCTGCTTGTAAAGCAGAGCACGGAGTCCTGGCTCACCAGCAGCATCTCTGGATCCCAAAGCAACTTCTGCTTCTATATTTAGAGAGCTGTGCTTGTTCTGCTAGTATAGGGGTTTTCTTTTTCTCTTTTTTCTTCTTTTTTCTCCGTAAAACTGTAGGTCTTGTGATGGTTCTGAAGGTTATATACTGTCGCTGAGGATCATGTCTAGAAAATGTCTATTTATTTAAACTTGAGAAAACTCGTGGTGCAGAGGGCAGGAAACTGTAACTTACTTGTAGTATGACTGTGTGTTAAAGTGCCGAGCTAAGTAACAGTAGAAGTTCAAGCTGAACGGTTAAGCTGCTTTATGTTCTCCCTTAAAATATTTGCATGAGTTCTGTAAGAGTAATCTGACTTACACACAACTCCATTGCATGGGAGATTAATTTAGATGTAGATTGCAAAGGAAAGATTGCCTCTCTACAGAGATTATCAAGGAACTGAGGGAATTGAAAAGAAAACCTGGTTATCAATTGCTTTTGGACCCTTCTAAACTTTTTTTCCTAACAGGTATGAATAACATTATTTCTTCCTTTGCTACACTGTGCTGTGTAGGCTTCATTCCTCTCATTTCTGTTTGTGTTGCAAGTGTGGCAAAATTGCTTTTCCATGCTGTAGAATGGAGGGAAATGAGTATTCTTAGACCATTGCCTGCCTGTTTCTTATTCCAGATGCAGCTTAGCTTAGTTTACTCTACGTAAGGACTGTTGCAGGAATGTTAACATCTAGACTACTTTCAGAAATGTCTCGTTAGCCTGTGATTCCAGGGTTCTTTGTTCATAGAATAGAACCTGACATTAGGATGTTTTTCTTTTTGCTTCTGGTTAACACTTCCAGTGACTAGATGTGGAAAATAGCTATACATCTTAAACTAATTGTCTCTTTGTAAAGACAGAAGAACTGCACTCTTGACTTCCTTGACAGAATTTTTGGACAGAGCAAAATCCAGGAATAAAATACAACTTTGGATCAATTTTTGCTATCATGATTACTTAGTATTTTCCCTGTAGGTAAATATCTATCCTAAAATTCAACCTAACATAGTTTAGCTGCTCTGAAGTCATTAAAAGCTGATGATTTGTTCTCTCCAATCTTGTAATTTAAAACAAAATTTAAGGGAAAAGTTAATTCAGAGATACCGTTGTCCACTTACTTGCATGATTTAGAGGAGTTATCACTTAGGTACGTACAAAAATTCTGAAGATGCCTATATCCCTGGAATAACTTAATAAACTGAAGTGGAAAGTGTGAAGATAAAGCTGAGTACTTGTCCTTGGTAATACACTTTTTGTTATCTCATCTGACTTCCAAAGCTCTCACTTGATTCATTGTATGAAAATGAGCTTTTGATAGTTGGGTGGAAGGAAAAAAAAAGGAAAACCTTAGAGAGATGGACCTTCATGCAGCTATTGGAGGAACTTTCATAGTCAGTGATAAATTCTTAGTGTGGATGTTTCCTGTAACACTTCGGCTGGTTGCCTACCTGCAGAACTGGAGCAGCATGTGGTAGCTGGGGGCATTGGAGAACAGGCATTCCCCCCACAGTATTATAGAAGTGAAAGCAAATCCAATGTTTAATTATATTTTTTCCTTTTTTGAAAATCAGATTAACATTATACTGTACATATCCTCCAGGCACCTTTTTTACTTTTTAGTGCAAGCAGCTCCATGTTCACTGATACTATACCAAAAATATGAGTGTTTTGAGTTTTTTTCCTTGCTCTAGAATAGAAGACTTAATTTTAAGTAATATCTATTTTATTCCGAATATAGGAGTTTACATTTTAACTGGCAACTGTAATGCAGTGTGTTCTGTTTGGATCAGGACTTTGAGGGCATGTTGACTCTGTTAGAGCTCAACAGGAATGCAAGCCCCAGAAAACAACAGTGCTAGACTGCAAGCTATTCTGTGCAGTTAAGAGGCAGACTTCTAGCAGAGGTTCAGCATGGCGAGGACAAGCAACTAGTGAGATACTACCTAGATAGCAGGATGAAATGCCTGAGCTACAGGTGTAATTGTCACTCACATCTAAATAAGCTGAATTTTACTGCAGAATCCTGTGCACTGTGTCCTGTTCTTTCTCTGAAGAACGTGCATACGTTTTCATGTTTCAGTTTTTGCTTTCTCCAATTTGTGAGAAAGCAAAACATGACATTCTGCTGTTGATCTGGACATTGAGCGTATCTAGTAAGACCCATCTGATTTCACTGTATCATGGATGAATATGATCCATTGCTTGTTTGAAGAAAAATGAGCGGACACTGTCATTCAGATTTTCACTGTATTCTGAGAAATAGTAATGCAACTGAAGAATTTGCTTAAGTCTTCTCTATTGGTATCTCAAATTTGCTCTGAAAACTAAGAAAAGAAGAAATTTAAAACATCTGTCATGTAGTGAGGTTAACACTGACCCACCAAAATAATTTATTCCATCAATCTAATGAATTTTAAGTTAATATGTTAAAGCCTTCCCCACCTGATGTTAAGCATCTGAAGATGGGATGAGAAAAAAGACAGTTCTTGGCTTCTGAGTGCTTTTGCAATTTCTGTGCCTTGTGATATGGTGAGGGCCAAGGAGGGCTGCGAGGGGGTTGTTCCTAATGCAAGATGTTGAGGGCAGAATCTGTTTGCTTGGTGTGCTCAAAGTATGCTAACTGAATTAGTGACTAACTTTATTACCAACACACTTCACAATATCTTTGAGGTGGATATGTGTGTGTGTGTGTATGTAAAAACACTGATCAGAGTATGTCAAAATGAATGTGACATGAAGGCCATGAAGGCAAGCAGGACAAAGAAGAGTATCAGAGACAAATATTTAGGTGACAGCTGTTTAAGGGACCCTTGTTCCTGATGTTTTGTAGGGTTTCAGAGTCAGTGAGATGCCTGAACAGAAGTGCCAGTGAAATAGATTGGAAAAGTGAATTTTCTAAGAGAGACGGTGCCAAGGAAGAGTTGGTCAGGTCAAATGACTTGCAATGAGGCAAGAAGGTAGATCTGAGAGATGGATCAAAGCCAGGTCACCTGGGTCCTGGTCTAAGACTTGCTCCATTCTCCTGTGCCTGGGTCTGCCAGCACAGGCAGTGTCCTGTCCTGCCACCACTACTGTCCCAACAGTAAACCCATTGTGCCTGGCTTTTCTTGTCCTCTGTGGAGAGTGGGAACCTGGGCACTGATTTGTCCTGTGCTTTGCAACTCTGCCAGCTTCCATGCAGTTGATGTTACTAAATTTGTGAGACTGTAATCTCTGTGCTGTGCTACAGTTAATTTTAAATCTGTGCTGTAGAAGAAGCTCTTTACTATTCTGAAGTTTACCAATAACTACTATCCTTCAGTGGTCTCTTATGAATGGGAAGCTCAGACAGAAGAGGCATGAGTTTAAATGAACTTTCTCATTGCTCTTCATAATTATGTTTTTTGGGTTTGGGTTTCTTTTGTTTTGTTTAATAGCAAGAGCCTTATTTCCCAAGGTATGGTAATCCTAACTCTTGCGATTTTATATGATGACTATAAATTTTAAGTGCTGTCTGCAGTTGTCTTACAGTGCCTGCTTGTAGGATACTCCTCTGCCTTTCTTCTCTCCCTTCCTCCTCTGGAGGGTCTCATGTATGGGCTTCCTAAGCATTTAGTTGAGATTGTAACATACAGAGTGGTTCATTTTTTCCCTGAATGGACTATTTTATAGGATCACATGCTCATAAAGATGCCATCCACATCAGTGGATGTGCCAAAATGTTATCAGAAGGAATTGATTTCAGAAATGTTTTCTGCCCTACATTTTGAAGTTACCTGCTTTCCTGACTTGCTTCCTGTGTCATACAGAAACTTCTATTTATTGATACAAATAACCATAAGTAGACAGTTTTTCTGCTAATGAAAGTCCATAATCGCTGACTTCATTAGAGTTCTGTCTACTCATAGGTGTCAAATTTAGCCTAGCTTGTATAAAACTATATTCTTTGCACCTAGCTGTATGCATGTGTTTTGCATATACTTCTTAGCCCATAGTAAAATGTTGTGAGTTCCTTTTTTTTTTTTTAAAGCCTAGAGTTTTAAGGTATACAAATATAGCACAACTGTTACCCCTCCTGCCTGAATAGCTCTCAGATTTCAACTCTTTATAGGGACATTGACATTTCAAAGATAATAGATTTCTGAGAATTTTGTGAAAATAAAGAGCCAGGTCAAAGAGTGCTTGTTGGGAGAGCAAGAGCCCAACTCCTGACAGTCATAGAGGAATCTCTTGGGGCAGATGTTCTGCCCCAAAATGCAGGAAGGTTTCCTTTTGTTAGACACTGGAGGTCCAACTGTGAGTTAGAATTTTGTTTTAGACCAATTTTTATTAATTCTGCTATTTGTACAAATACTTTTAAAAAAAACAACAAAACCTGGTGAGGAAGAGGAAAAGGGGTTGCTATCACCACCAACAGTTCCTTATTGAATGAACAGAGTGTGGGACTCTGTGATATGCTGGCTCGTTAGGATGATACAAAATAATGTAGGTGTAAATCGGATGAATATGAAGTTTTCTGTCATATTTCCACTGGAATGGGTACTATGGTATTTCTGTTGTGTCTAGTTGTCTGCCTTCACTACAAGTAATACCAGTGCTCTGGACTCTTTTCCTGTAGGCTGTTTTCCAGGGACTTCTATATGAACCCATCTTGAATCATTTCCAGTAGTAAACAGCTTTTACACCTTGGACCGTATCTTAGAGCATGTTGTGATTTCCCATTCACTGGTCTAAAGCTATTAAGTCAATTTGAATTCTAAAATCAGCTATGACTCAGTCCATTTAACATTGTGCAGTGCAGTTTAAGAGGGGAGTCCAGCAATGCTTTTACTTATTTATATAAGCAAATGTTAGAAGCTGTTTCAGCTGTCAGTGAGGGGTTTGCCATTATCTTCTAAAGTTATTTGACATCTAAGGAACTTTAAAAATCTAATGTTTGAATAATTCTTTAGTACTTTCAAAGTCTGATCTGTAATTTCATAGGATTGGAATTATTTCAAACCATGTTCTGTGTTTCTACCATCTTTGAAATGTCTTTGTTCACGTTTAAGGCTAGAGCTAATGAGCAAAGAACATAGATGAAGAAGCATAGGTGCTGTAGTGTGGGCAAAGGTCGAGGGGAAGGGGCAGAGTTTATGGGCTGGGGTTTGAACCTTTCCTCCTGAAAAGCAGGCAATATTGGGCATCAAAATGTCCATTGTAGATTTACAAAAATAAATGTTAAAAACATAGGCTACAACTTACCCTTGGAAAAGCAAAGTGTTGGAGCTGGCCAAGCTGATTAAGCCAGCAGGCCTGGCAGCTGTCTTGTGGCAAGGTCTTGTCTCCTGATCACCCATGACAAAACACTAGTTTCATAGAAATGTAAATATGAGCAGATCACTAAATGATTTTCTTCTGACTTCCTGTATTGTATGTCCATTAAGTACTGTGCGATATCCCATTTCAAGCTGAAACACTTTAGTTAGTCAAGACTTCAGATCCTTGAAAATCTAATGTACAGTATGTAATAATGTTTCTGGCAAAGGTAAATGTATTTTTTACTTAACCTTATAGGTTTACTGAAAGGTTCTAGATAATTTTTTTCCCTTCAAATCCTGAAAAATTGCTGGTACTATTTGTGATGGTATGCTAACTCAGAAGTGGTTAAAGATCTAATACTAAAAGCTGATTGTTAAGTGGGAACAAAACAGTTTAGAAAAAAGCTTGAAGGCACTGCTTTCTGCAGTATTATGTAGCTATAGAACGTATTTTATAAAGGTAACTTTATAAACTTTATGAACTTTATAGGTAAATAGGCATGTATATTAAGCCATTGAACTTTATAGGTAAATAGGCATGTATATGTATTAACTTCTAACTGAATACAGAAAGCTTACCAAGCTTTTTAGGAACAACTTCCTAAGCTTTTGCTGACCTTCAGTAAACCTGACTGAAACCCAAAACATAACAGCAAAAGCAGGTCTAAGACTGTAAGTGTAAAACTAGATAAACCACTGGTGGTGTGGAAGAGATTTCGATCTGGTTGCTCAATTGGAACTTCCACTTTTTTTACTATCTCAAAGCTTGTTTTGAGACATGAAAGTTGTTATTTTATGTATGTAATATAGAAAGCAAAATCTTAAGATGTAATCGTTTCACAAGTATGCTGAATATGTTTTGTTCAAATACGTTATAATTTTTATTTAAGATGGCAGTTATCAGTCACTTTCTGTCCAGAAAAAGATCTTATTTCAGAACAGTTTCCATACAACAAGAAGCCAATGTTATGCGATACTGTCCCACAAGCTATTGTATACAGTATTTATCAGACTTCAGAGCATTTTTAGGAATAAGGAAAATTCTGTGTTTTTCTGTTGCTTTGAATTGTGTTTGCAGAGCTCGTTGACTCAGACTCCTGAGAAACCATTGGCTGTGTTTGGATGCCATCGTTGACAAATTAGTTTTGACTATAGCTGCACTTTTAATCACTCTCCGCGTTTCTTTTCAGGGATCTCTCCTCAAGCTGCTTAGAGTAACAAAAGCTTCCTACAGCTTTAAAAACAAGCTAGGGAGAGTATTTTTTAAGACTGTAGCAGGGTATTGGGAGAAAGCTGTAGTCTTGGTACGCTGTCACTTTGAAAAAGCAAAAAGGTCCTTGTCCTATCCTAAATCAACAAATGCCTGAGAGATCATGCAGGGGATTCATGTTGTCTGATATGGGGAGAAATTACCTTGGATGACAGATATTATAGAGGCTCAGAACTCACTGTGTGCAAAATTACCACCTGCAAAAACATGCGTGTGATGCCTACTGAGAGAGTTTGCAGTCCTTAGAACTGCCAGAGTGTGTGTGCTGAGCATGCAGGCTGCCATGTGGCAGGGTCTGCTGTGCCCGTGCCTGTAGTGGGCCGAATGCAGCACACTTTTTGTCCAATCTCCACTGTGGTTAGGGAACTTGGAGTGTGGTTGTACTCCAGTTCTGAGCACAGGGATGTTGTCCTGGTTTTGGATGCACAGGGCATCATCTTCCTCTGAAACTCTGAGACTGAAATCTGAAGGGTGGGATCTTGCTCTGTTTGCCACTTGCAAATGTGATGAAAAGGACTTGCAAGGCACGTTTTGTTGGACTTGTCTTGAAAACAGTCTTGTATGTGGACTCCATGTGCATCAAAAACAGTAAGTCTGGATAATGCACTTTAGAGTTTTTAAGATCCTTATCAGGGAAATAGAAATTGCTGAAATGATTGACATAAATGTTCATTCTCAGGGACTTTTCATTACTTGATAGATACTTTAGAGCTGTCAAAGCTGAGCTGAGTAGGAGGACCCCATCATACTGGACCTGCTTATTCATCCCCTTTTGTCCTACTGGTTGGGGAAAATAGCCCTGCTTAGAGATTTAAAACTTCTAGTGTATTTGAATGCTTTGAGGATCCAAAAGGCTGTTATATAAAGTTTTAGGTCTGTTTTTTGTGTTTGTGGCAGGGAGGGAATGTCATGCGCAACAAAACCATTTTGCTTCAGAAAATTTAATTAAATTTTGTTTATTGCCAATGAAGATGAAGACAAACAATTAAATAAACACAGAAAACACACCTCGTCTTCCCTGCAGACACTTCTCCAACTCCTTCCTGGTCTCCCATCCCCTCACTACAGGTGGCATTCAGAAGATGGCAGTCAGTGCCTGTGGTGGCTCCTTTTTTTTTTTTTTTACTCAATTCCTCCATGGGCCACAGTCCCCTCAGTGTTATACCTGCTTCTGTGTCTGTCATCTGCTCTTGCTTGGCCAGCTCTTTGCTCCAGCACCTGGAGCACCCACAGGTGTCATCTCCTGTGTCTCTTTCTTTTCTCCAGCCCCAATCCTGGTCTGTTCTTGTGTCTGCACAGTGCAGTCCCTGACCTCATCCCACACAGTGCAGCACCCTCCCTACCAAAACCCTGTCAATTTAGCTCAGTATGCAGGAGGAAGGGAGGGGGGCGTGTAATTTTGTAAATTTTTTTTTTTTAGCATCATTAACACACCATAAGGGAAGCAAGTAGGACACCAACTAATGTTGTAGAAGTTCATACCTTCTTTTCCATGGCTTATTGTTTTTACAGTAACTAAGACAACAGAATCCCAGCCTTGAGAAGTTGTAGATATTATGGTGTCCTGGTTTTGGCTGGGATAGAGTTAATTTTCTTCCTAGTAGCTGGTATAGGGCTGTGTTTTGGATTTGGTATGAGAATAATGTTGATAACACACTGATGTTTTAGTTGTTGCTAAGTAGTGCTCACATAGTCAAGGACTTTTCAGCTCCCCATGCTCTGCTAGGTGCACAAGAAGCTGGGAGGGAGCACAGTCAGGACAGGTAACCCAACTGACCAATGGGGTATTCCATACCATATGATGTCATGCTTAGTATATAAGGCTGGGGGAAGAAGAAGGAAGAGGGGGACGTTTGGAGTGATGGCGTTCGTCTTCCCAAGTAACTATTATGCATGATGGAGCCCTGCTTTCCTGGAGGTGGCACCTGCCTGCCGATGGGAAGTAGTGAATGAATTCCTTGTTTTGCTTTGCTTGTGTGTGCGTCTTTTGCTTTCCCTATTAAACTGTCTTTATCTCAACCCATGAGTTTTCTCACTTTCACCCCTCTGATTCTCTCCCCCATCCCACTGGGCAGGAGTGAGCGAGCAGCTGTGTGGGGCTTAGTTGTCAGCTGGGGTTAAACCACGACGTATGGCAATGAATCTAACTTTGGAGTCATGGTAAACAGCAATGTGGGGAAAGACATAAGAGGAAGGAGTGTTGGCACGATCTGGAAGTAATCAGACATGTCAAAGAATAGATACTTCCTTTTTAAAAAGCAAATATTAATTATGGATTAGCAAGGAAAGTTCTTTCTAACCTTCTGTACTAACTTGAGCTTCTTTTGTAAAAGCTTTAATTAGTCTAACATATGGAAAAATGAAACCTTATATTCAGTAGTCTGCATTTTTTTTAAAA
>NW_009207512.1:22518-23108 GCF_000690835.1 Fulmarus glacialis
TGTTAGGACAGAGGCTTTTCTCCTAACACTAGCCCGGGACTGGTCACATATCAGTGAATGATTTTCTGTATCAATGATGAAAAAATACTTGCTTAAGTGATACTTCTCATGCTTCTTTAGTCCTCACATTGCCACTCAAATCCAGGAGGACTTAGTGTTTCTTTTTAGTCTGTGTTTGACCATTGTAATGTTGCAGTCTAAGCCAATTAGGAACAGCAGCATATTAGCCTTGATGTTTCTGCCATGCCTGAGTGGACATTTCTAATCGTCAAACTGTGTTACTGTGGCATTCTTGTGAGTTTCTTTTCTTTTTGTTCAGCATCAGGATATTTCTGGAAAAATTAATTACTTCTCTTTGTAATTAGTGATGAGTTCTTGTCTTAGTTCCTATTAGTGTCTTTAGTGAATACTAAATTCTTTCTGGTAATGAAAGAACGACAAGAGAAAGCTGAAAGAGGAAGAGGAGAGAGGGAAGAGTAAGGAACTGATAGGGTTTTTTTACAGGATTGTTTTTTCTTATTTAAAGCTGTTCTCTTCTTCCTATCTCAACTCTATATAGGCAAAAGTAGATTTTAAAATTTTTATATGTA
>NW_009207513.1:0-13634 GCF_000690835.1 Fulmarus glacialis
GGGGGGGCGGGCAGGGGAAGGGGGAATCAACAACAGTAAAAAAACCTTTGAAACCTTTGGAAATAGTTTCTTAGGCTTATCATTTAAGATTCTTTAGCTGCTTTATCAATGAGAAGTTTTGGGGATCAATTGAAGCTAGATAATCTTGTTAGACAATTGCTGTCTGTACTGAGTTCCTAGGACAACAATAAGGTTGTTTTTCATAATTAATTCTGAATCATCTGCTTAAATTTTAAGAAGCCGTTCACAGTCATCTGTGCGGTATGTCAAGTGTCACAACTACATCAGAATTATGCAAAGGAAAAAAGTTGCGTGTGACAGTCTGTTATTTTCCTATCAGAAGTGAAAATGAGTTCACAAAGTCTTAGAGAGCTTAAGACCTTATTTAGTAATCACAGCGTCTGCAACAGGAGACCTGCCAGATCCAGGAAGCTTCCTAGGGAAGATAAATCCTTGTTTCTGTGTTTGGACACATTTTAACACTGTCCTGCTGCTATAAGCTTTCTTGAAAGTGCTGTACCCCTAAAAATACACGCAAAGCCAAAGGCTTCTAGGAATTATTCAGCAAGTTGTGATGCCAGCTGACCACAGAGACAGTTGTTCCCCATCAAAACCTGGTGCTGAGATCTCTGTCCTGACCGTGCACAAATCATTTCCAGACCAGCTGCCGGCCTGGGCACGGCAGTGGCCGCTCCAGCTCACCTCCCTCCCGTCCTCACCGCCCAGCCCCGCCCAAGTAAACGGGCCAGCTTGCTCAGACAGCTCAGAAATCCCAAACGCAGACTTCCACCACACCGCACGGACATGCTATTTGGCAGCTGGTTCTTCAAAGAAATTACTGGTTTTGCATACATTCAATGCGATTCAGCAGCAGCGTGGTATCTATGCACGTGCAGGTACTACGCGGGGTGTACTCCGGCACTCCTCCTCCCCATGCATTCCACTTCCTCAAGTTCTACCCCCAGCTTTCCCACCTGATGCACTCTCACCAGCTCCCCTATTTCCACAGATCCCCTAGCTACACTTTTGACTTTACGCAGGCTGTCCTGGGATTATTTTTCCAAATACTGGTACTTTTAAAGAGGATCATGTTGTAATGCAATAATAAACCGAAATAGAGAGAAAGGCATGCTCAAGAGCTGCAGAGTATTTTGAAACTGAAAAGGAGGAAAGCTAAAGCCTGATCTGCACTAGAGAAGTTCTGCCAGCATAGCTGCATCCCAGATCTTAGATGTAGATGGTTTATACAGGCCTGGAACAAATGCTTTTTTGCCATTAGCACTTATGCCAATTCACTGAGTGAATTAAACTCTTCTGGCTAAAACATTCAGTTGTGTCAATGGTCAGATTTAAATCTTTAAAGAAAAAAAATTAAAAACCCACACACAACTGGAAAAATGAAGGCAGCAAATGAACACTTCCTAGGTATCTGGTACACCACCCCACCCCCCCTTTGAAAGATATGTTCCCTAGACACAAGTTTCCTGTGGTGCTCATGGAGAGTATGACCAACCAGTTACCTGCCCACATTAATGTTCTGCCTCCACACAGGAGAAAGCACATACAAAAACAGCTCTATGTTTTGTATTACCACCACTGCGGCACTCCATACAAAGTACAACACAAGTCATGTCATTTTTAGTACAGACCTAAGTTTGAAGGCACAGAATCTGGATTTTGGAAAGACAGCCCCCAACCTAAGTGTTCACAGTGGTGAATAAATCAATCTTAGTAGAAACATCTGGAGGAAAAAAAAAAAATAAAAAAATAAAAAATCGCAGTGCCAGTTAGAGGCACCGGTCTCAACTGTACAATTACACCTCTCTGCCTCTTCGCTAGGCGAACTCTACCAACAGGAGTCCCTGTTTACCCATGGAGGAGGCTGATAGCTTGGACCTCTACAGTACCACATGCTGTGCTTTCGAGTCCACTGCTAGTCAGTCCAACCACAGTGATCTAAGCCAGCCTGACCTGAGCGCAATTTAGTTACCGCTTCTAAGATGAAAACTCCTGGGCAGGTTCCCAGGTTGAGGTTTTATCTGACAGCTCCAATACAGGACCTTCCTGTGCAAGTATCTCAGATCCACTTAGGAAGCTTTCCCCAGTCTCCCACCTGCCTGTTCAGAGCTCCACCTGTGCTCTCACTTTTTGCACGCTAAGGTTTTGTGCAGCAGTTTCAAGAAAGATTCTGTGCATTACAGACCTCAACAAGGGCACCCTCCACAGCCCACACTCGCTGCTTCCTGGGGGTCCGCGGTTTGCCAGCATTTCAGACGGGCCAGGGTCTGTTGTGCCATTCCCCCACGGCACGTCCTGCTCCCTGCGGTGGTGGCAGCCCTCTGCACAGAGCAGGGGCCAGGTCCCTTCGCCACCCAGGCAAAGAGCGGGAGCTTGCACTCGCCCTTCCCCTCCTCACACCCTTTACAGGGTCTCTCCCTAGAGCTGCCGTTGTTCACTGGTGGAAGTCATCAGGGCAAGGCAGCTGGCACCCTCTGCCTGAAGAGCATTGTCTGAAGGAAAAAACAAACATTCTTCCACAATAAAATCCTTTCCCACGGATGCATCACCCTGAGAAAACTTTCAACAAGTTCTGCCTGGTTTTCTGGCAGCACATAGATCCTTTCCTCTCTGTCTTTCCCAAGGAGACTGGAAAAAACATTTTGAGTTCTACTTCCGTGAAAAAGTTGATGCTCTTAATTTTCCTCCCACTTCCAAACCCACCAACTTTGAGGATTGTTGTGTTTGTTTTGCTTAAAATACTTCCTGGCCAGGGCTACATGCACATCATTCGGTGGAAACAGCCTGAATTGTTTCAGTTAGTCCTGACAAAGAAAATATTAGAGAACTGCTGTTTAGTGCAAACCCAATGCAGAGTTTACTATCTGATAGGCCTATTGCATCACATATCGATAACAAGACCTAGAGCAAGACCTTCAGTCTATAAGATTATCAGATGAGGACTGGAATAAAGACAAATGACATGGTGAAAAGAAGTACAGGGAAAGGCACTGGGAAGTATGCAGTAGGATAGTCTTTGCAGAAAAAGCATCAGTCTCCAAAAACTAGGCAGAGAGGAGATTGCAGATTATGTGAATTTTGCCCTCTCTCCACACTGTAAGTGATTAACCACCGACTTGTACTGTTCTTGTGTCACGCAGAACCCCTGCTGCAGAGGAGGGGCACACTGACGCGTCGCCTTCACTCCTCTTCCAACAAACTCTTCTGAGACCAGTTCTCCCTCAAAGCTGTCCTGGTGAGCACACAGCAGAAAAATAAATATCCGACTGTTGGCCCAGGTGATCGTTTGAAAATTATGTTTTCTTATATTGTAGATTGAAATAGAGATCTTTTCCAGACACATATGTGAAAATATGGATTGTTTTGTTACTGAGTAAACAAGGTAGTTTCTTCCAGTTGAATAAAAGCTTTCACAGCTATTATATAATAAAAACCACATTTGATAAAATTCCCAAGGAACGAGGGCATAAGGTGCCCACATTATCTTAGAAGTCAGGTAATACAGGAGCTATTCCACCAAAATGCCTGTTAACTAGAAAACGCCTTTTTTTTTTTTTTTTAAGTTGAATTCCTCCTTGTAATAGAGTTTCAGAGGTAGGTGAATCTGTGAAAAAGGCTTGTGACTTACCTTTGTGCACACATGTGTTTTCAGAGGGCTGGCAAAGAACGCATGGCCCCAAAGCATAAGGATGAGCAGGAAATGGGAGAAACAAGGCTGCCTTTTATTACCGTTCAAAGGAAGTAAAACTGCCTCTCAACCTCCTTGCTCCAATGCTGCTTTGCGATTCCTACAGGTTTCAAGCCCTTATCTGAAAGGCAGTGTTTTGAAACACAAGCAAAGCCATTCTGCATTTTCACCTCGCTGTACAAATTTAGTTGATAATCAGGAAAGCAAGCCACTCCTGTACAGTATGAAACTAGTTGTACAAATTATATATAGAGATGGGTGAATAATCACTTCTTTGATTCACTGCCAATCCAAAGGAAAACTTGAAACAAAAACAAACAAACCCTTTACTTTTTCTTCAATAGGACTAAAAAAAAAAATTTTTTAAACATCTTTTCCTAATACAGAAAATTTTTGGTTGAATGGAACATTTCAGGCTGTCAGATGAAACTAAATTAAGGATGGGTGGCCAAAGAGGGGTATAGGAAGTGAGTGGCGCACTCATGAAACAGAGGGTCCAAGTTCACCCATCCAAGGGGACATGTGCCTCTAAGGACAGGGTGTTGACTACACGGTTACGTGGGACTTTGTCTGTTCGTATAGAATACTTGCCACCATGAAGGTACTGTTTTGCTCAGTGTAGAGCTCACATAAGGGGATGGGGTACCCAGACACTACTTCATTTCTCACAGATATTTATTTACACACCTCAGAACATCAGGAGTAGAAGAGATGGCAGGAAGCAGCTCCCACAGGCACTATTGCCCACGACCTGGTCCTCCTCTGGGGCTCTTCCACGCCATATACAATACGAGACAACTATCCAGACCACTATCCTGAGAGCTCTGGACTAGGGATTCAGACCACCCTCAAGAGAGGAAACTGAATCCCCTCATCTAATGAATTATAGAAATAAATCACTGCCATCTCCTCTGCAGAATTATGAATATAGGTCTGAAATTTTCCCTTTCTCCAGCAAAAACAATCAAATTCATAACAGGTTCACTGTCCAGTTACCCAACAACTGAAGCTGCATTTGGGAGGCATGTTTACTGTTTTATATAAGCAAGTCTGTCATCCCGTGGACCATGCAGTTCTTGCTGCTCCTCCTTCCCCTCTCCCAGAGGGCTGGTTGAGAAGCTGGCTTGCCTCCACCCCATCCCCCTCAGCTAGATTAAAACAGATGGCAGAGGGACATGAAATAAAGAGCAAACACAGATGAGTGACTAATTTTCCAAAAGGAGACAAAAAACCCCAAACCCTCAACTTCAACACTAGAAGCAGCAAGGAATGCATAATTACTTTCTGAACATCATTCTTCCATATAAGCAAATGCAGCAATTGCTACAGATATGATTACAATAAGCAGGGGAGGTATCCTCCTGGCAGGCTTGACAAGCAACACAGGACTACACTGCAGTCCAACAGATGCAAGTAGAGAACATGGCAAAGGCACCAAGGAGTGCATCACAGACTAACCCCACCTATGTAGCAACCATGCTTCCCAGGCAGGTTTTGCTGAGCGCTCGGCTATGGTTACCTGGCTGAATTTAAATCTAGCTCAAGTGGTACCTCCCCAGGAACCGCCGCAACACCTTTGAAGTGCAGGAGGCAAGGAGCTGCCTCCTGTGACAGAGGCGCAGGAATCCCTGTTATGTGAGGTAGTCACGTTTGGGCTTGAAGAGTCTGGTATTTTGCAGACTGGAAAACACGGAGCACTTGGCAATGCTCATGAAGTAACGAAGCAAGGACCAAAGCCTTCTGGAGGGAGATGTGTCAAAGGACTCATAGCCAGCACGCTGCAATTTA
This sequence comes from Fulmarus glacialis, assembly GCF_000690835.1. Taxonomy (NCBI): domain Eukaryota; kingdom Metazoa; phylum Chordata; class Aves; order Procellariiformes; family Procellariidae; genus Fulmarus; species Fulmarus glacialis. The sequence goes on from NW_009207513.1 coordinate 5,495, forward strand.
TACAGCCTCAATAGGAAACATGAAGGTGAGTTAATTACACCAGGGAGATGAGGACAGGAGCTATTTCAGTGCTTCACTCTGCCCCCTTGCCAGAGATACTGCCTTCGTTCTGCTCCTGATGGAGTTGGTGCTTGCATCTCTCTTGTCAGCATCCAGCGGCACAGGGCAAGTACACCTTCCCTGGCAGCTTGAGCAAGCCCTCGGACCTTGCATCTCAGCTGCTTCAGTGGAAGCACTGCCTCCCTCCTGTTGATTTTGCTCCAGGAGCAATAACATGACAGAGCAGACATACGGGGTGCTAACTTTCAGGGCTAAGTCTGTCAGACTTTGTCATTTTAGCTATTTGGGATTATTTCTGTTGGCTGAAAGAATTTAAAGAGCCATCCAGAAAATTAAAGCAAGCATCATCTTTGTTGTGCCTGACACAAAATATACTGCAGTGTATCATTTTGCCAACACAGGGACTCTTAGACTGGAAACATGGCTAAGAAAAGCATCAAATGCAGGTTTACTACGCAACATCTGTGCCTTGCATTCAAGGCACAGAAATGGACTTTTCTTTGCCATTCTGTATGAAATCAGAGCGCCTGTGCTCAGGCAATAAATGGATTTGTACATCTCTAAGCTGGAGGCCTGTATTCTCCAGGACTCAGATTTGTTTCCTTCATGTGTCTTACTGATATTCAGGGCATGCTGCAAAGCCTGTCTATTTACACACACTTCTCCTGAGGTGGTGCTTAGGAGGCAAAATTCTGTATTATCTTTAGTTTATATTAGTTCAATTGATTTATCTGTGATTTTGTAATTATTTGTCGTCTGTGTTTCTAGCAGTGGGTCTGTTATGACCTTCTACAAGTGGAAATGATAAATAACTCCACTTAACCGAGACTCAAGCAGCAAAACCTAAACAGCTTTTGAGTTACTCCTCCAGCTTACCCATACATTTCAGGTCCAGAGAGTGCTCAGTCCGGTGGACTAAGACAATACCATCCAAAACAGGGAATCCAAAGCATTACTTCAACATGCACATACGAATGGTTGCTGACAGATGAAGAACTGGAAATAACCTCTTAGTTAAGCAGCAGATGGGGGGGTGTGGGGGGGGAGTTTTAAGCATGCAGAAACGCAGATTGGGTAAGGAAAGCTGGCAACTTCGTGATTTCTGCTTTGCACTTCAAACTGCTGATAGACATCTACTTTGCATTCCAGGAATGGCAGGTTTGCAGCAGCTGCCTTCAGCTGGCAAGTGACTCCTCTTATAAACCTGCCAGTCACCCCTACCTTGTCCCAGGGGATGCTTTAGGAGCCTTAGAAAGAATTATTGGGAGGAAAGAATTTAAGGACAGGGTACCAAGAATCAAGTGAAAATGCTCCTCTCCTCTTCCTCACCTGTTGGGACTCTAGGGTTCAGGCTCAACAAAGTACATGTCCCCTGTCAAATCCAGTAGAAGTTCACCCCCTTTAAACAAATTTGTTTAATCCAAAAGAGTATTATTTTCCTCTACTCATATTTAATACAATGGATTATTACTAAGCTAATTGTCATTAGTACATCACATGGTTGGTATCTAAAGGCACACAGCCACATCAGGAAGGATTTTTACAAGCTCATAAATACTGGTTTCAGAAGCAATTTTAGCTCCCAACCAAGGCTCATACTTAGAACTACTTTATCCTTCTACGGCCATTTTAGTCTTACCTCCAGTAAGTTGTGTCAGGTTAGCCTATACAGGAACAGGCGATAAAAACAGCACAGCTGAATACAAGCACAGTGTCTTCCCCTTCATCAGGAAAAGAAGATTGTAGGATCAGTTTCCACAGGAGAAAGCAAGCTGGGCCTTTCTAACCGGCTTACAGATCAGTTTGGCCAATAGAGCAAGGGAAGCCACTAGCAGGTGAAACACTTCATCATTTCAAAGCCAGCTGAAGCCTGTTTGTGTGAGAGAGATGTGCAGGATCTGTCTCTGCCACTGGCACAACTTTGTGTTTATTTAATGCACAAAGGCTGTTACTGCTGTCTGTAGCAATTTAAATACCCTTCCTTCAATCAGCTGCTCATTTTGCTTTCTGAGAACTGTTACTGCTTTTAAATTAAAGACACATTTTGCTAAGGAACGCACATGGAAAAATGCAAGCAAACATCCCCCCAGTACACTCAGAAAACTTGTATTCAAAAACAGTACTTAAACTCTAATCAGCAAGTTCTCGCTGCCAGTGCTTAAAGCAATATAAAACGAACCAGGACCAAAAATCAAGAGCTGTAAACTTCTAACAGTTCAGGCTAAATTCAGGATCCCAAAGAATAGGCTCACGATGCCTTTCTCAAAGGCGTTCCCAGCCATGTTTCTCCAGCAACCGTGTTTCATATTATTTTCCAGGTTTACTCAAAGGCAGAGGGGTGCTGTTTTCCAAACCTGGAAGGACAGACTAATGCTATTGAACAAGAGCAATTTTATTACTATTCTGTAAATCTCAGACATAAATGGGTGGTTCTGGGCTTAATAACATATACACATGCTCCTGCAAAACTGAGGAGCACCAACAACATTCCCTTTCCTTTGAGTGGTCACTAGACAAATTCAATGTTTACTTTTGTGATAAGGCTGCACAGACGTTTCCCTCCAACGCCTTCTAAACAAGATCAGTAGGATGATATATGTGATTTTACAGACAAGGAAGTACTTACATTCTGGTCACCTTAATATGCCATGTCTGGGAGGGAAGGAAAAGAGACTCGTAGAAGTGGCTAATTCCTCAAAAATAATAACGTTTGTGTATCCAAGATAACAGACACGCTGTCTTAGGTGAACAGCAGCTTCCTTTGTTTACAGGGCTCTTGTTCAGTAATCGAAGGCTAATATTTTAACAGGTCAACTGAAATACCATACTTGTATTTTAATAGCAGTTACAGATTAATTTACTGTCTTAAGATCTAGAGTGAAGATAAAGTCCGAGACATCATTTTCACCAATCTTAAATTCAAGACAATGTAATGCAATACACAGAATTGAAGCTTCAAATCTTTCAAAAGTTTTCCAACAACAGCTGCATATTGAAAAGGTAATAATAAAAGACAACACTTCCAACTGCAGCAAGAGCAACTTCCATGGAATAAGAAATATTAGTGATAAGCTGATAGACTCAGCTTAGCCCTTCAAGAAGGGCACTGAGTTGCCAGTTCCACAAAAGTAGCCTTAAAAACATCCAGACTGTAAGAATTTCTCTGAAAGTAGTTACATGTCACTGCTGAAAAAAAAAATACAGATTTCTCTTCAGTCCAGCATAGCTGCAAGTTTGTTTTCATTCACCAAAGTAAATTCACCACTCGGAGAAGAAGGCTCCAAGCCTTCCATGCTTCCTTTTGAAGTCTTGTGTCAGGTACGTGGCCATAAGGAGATGCCCACACCATAGGGCAGAGGGACTGTGCCTGCTCTGTGAGGCAAGAGCTCAGTAGACTCACATGGGGATAACAGCCAAGTCCGAGCTGAAAGTACACCGTGTAGTTACGCCAGTATGCCCACAGCACCTGGGGGTATCATCTGAGATTAGATCTTCCCTGCACTAAATGCATACAAGAGAACGCAATACAAGTATGCAAAGTAGGGTAGCAGGGAAGTACTCCTGTAGCTATTTTACAGAGAATGAACTGAAGCACTTCAATGAATTTGCTCAAAAATTGACAAGGAAAGCCTACCGCAGAGGGGCAGAAGCCAGCTCTCCTGCATCCTAATCCAGTGCACTGTTTACAGCATCATCCTTCATACTCCTAAAAGTGATTCAGTTGCTTGCTGAGGACAGAAGCCAGTGATGGCCACTGCTTGAACTGCGTTCAACTTAGCAAGAGAAAATCCAGAACTAGTTCATCCTGGAATTGATCAAGAGAGAGAAGCGGCAGTCCTTAAATGCTGCCAGCGTTTCAACTCCACATACTTATAAAACCATCTTTTTAGCTAATGATCACCCAATAACCTTGCGCAAATTCCCCGCCACAGTTAGCACAGGATCCTCATCCCACTGGGACAAGAAAGCCACCAAACTTTGTGACTGGCAGTCCCAAGCAGCACAGCCCGCTGAACGGCTCTGTAACCTCAAAGGGAGCCATCACCTTGGAGAGCAGATCTTGTCACCATGCTGCTGTCTCCCTTGGATGGAGCCACACTCTTTGGGCTGCACAGCAGCCCGCAGGGACCATCCTGGGCACCTGCTGCCAGGGCTGTGAGGGCAACAGCAGAGGGTCTTAACACTCCACGTAGGAACAGGACGGCAGTATGTCCGGATGGGTACCATTAAAGAACAGGTTACGTCCCACGAACAGGAGACCCCAGCGCAATTATCTATCTAACAGTAGTACACTAAAAACTCTGTGTGGTAGTCTTCAATACTGCTGTGTTTTCATGCTAGCAGCCTGAATGAAATCTGAGTGTGCCAGCTGATAATCTTCAAACCACACAGAGAAGCATAAACAGTGCACATGGCAAGTAAGCACATTTCTGTCACTGTGCTTCTTATGAAGAGCCTCCAAATCACTGCAGCATTAAGGAAACCTACTTATTCCTACACACCAGTTTTGCAAACCCACCCGTACTATTTTCCTTACTCCACGGTCTCAAACTGAATAATCTTTCAAAAGCTATTAAGCAGCTTTCATTATCTCTAAATTGCTTTTTGCTTGCTTGCAATTAAGGACTAATATCCAAAGAGTTAGAAATTTATAAGGTAATTAACCATAATGAGTAACTGTTCTAAAATATGATCAATTGCTGGATATCAACAGAAGTCTTAGTTTTTCCCAATAAACTTTTTTTTGCCATGTATTTATACAAGCTCAAAAATGAAGATTTATTTAGCAGAGGTTGAACGTTCACCAGAAAATACTATATGTGCTATTCCTTCTCTGGAAGCTATTCTCTGGAATAGCTATAGACAAAAATACCAAAAAGCTTTAGTTATGTTAATGAGACCCATTTTTCCTAAGAAAAATTATTCACTTATTTTACCTATTTCCCCACATGTAGCATCCAATGCAACACAAGCGCAACCCACTCGCCACACTCCGAAAGTTATCAGAGAAAAACCCACTTTATCTGGCAGATCTTGCATGCACAAGAAATTGCATGTCAAAACTTGCAAGAGGATGAAGTCTGATCCTCTTAACTGTGAGCTACAAGCTCCGGTCTAAAAAGCTGGAAACTTGTACTTCAGCTGCAGTCCGTAGAGTGCTCAGAAGCCTTTCTTGATAAGAAAGTAGGGTGCAGATCCTCAGAACATAACCGAGAATTTACTTCATCAGTGTTTCCCTGCTTTTTGCTTCCTGCAGGGCCGTAAGAGGAGTTACACTGTTTCTGCAGAGACAGTCATTAGCAGAACAACTAGCATCCACGTTTTCTGGGGTTTTCTTCGGCAGCAACCACAGAATAGCAAAACTTGAGGAAAAGTAATGATGTTCTCAAGACTCTAATCTATGTATAATATTTTAGTTAGACATTAAGTCAAGCCTTTGAAGCTTTAAAATACATTCAGCTGTTTCATTTTAGAACTGCGTAAGAGGAAGCTCTAAAAGGAAACTTTCAACACGCAATTGTTTCTTCCTCTGTTTGTACTGCAATGTTTCACCTTTCTGTCTTCTCTTGAAAACTATGTCCCACTTTAGAAAGCCCATGCTTATCTATACACAAGGAACGACTCACATACTGATGGGGAAAAAGGAGTTTATATAGAGAAAGGAAAGAAAAGAAGCACTATTCCTGCCTTCTGTGGACTAAAGTTTTCAACAGTCATTACATTGCTTAGTGGAATAGACAGTGCTAGCCTAAAAGCAGTATTAGTACTCACTTTAGGATGAGATTGCCCACATTTAACCAGTTTCAGGACTCCACTACAATCCTTTCAGAGTAAGCACTTAGCAGGAGGGCGGGCTCTGCACCCAGGGGTGGCCCTGATGCCGCTGCCCTGCTCGAGGAACGAGGCTGGTTCCCCCGTGCAGTGACGTGCAGCACCCCGCAGGGCAGGGCCATCTCAGGCGCCACGGCACGCTCCTCTCCCCTGCCATGCAAACGTGCCCTTCCCAACGGCACGACCAAGGAGAAAGAGGAGGCCCCTATTCCAGAGGCAGAGCATCCCACATAGTGCTAGCCAGGAAAATCCATCTGGAGCCAGAAGCAATTCTAATGATAAGTCTGAGGTTCTTGTAAGTTTGGGGCCCATGGTCTTTTGAGATGATAAAAATCAAGTCTTCCTGGAGGCTGAGGATGCACTTTCTGAATGTTTTTACTTTTCCAACAGATAACTGCTACTGGTAAAGATCACCTTTAAAAAGGAACATGGATTTAATAAACTCAACTGAACAAAACGGTACATCAGAGGAACTATTCAAATGGGTGACATCCAAGATTCTCATTTCCATCACCCTGTCTGTGCTTGCACTAATGACAACGGCCATCAATTCTCTCGTGATGACTGCAATAATTGTGACAAGAAAGCTCCACCACCCCGCCAACTATTTAATCTGCTCTCTTGCAGTGACTGACTTCCTTGTGGCAGTCCTAGTGATGCCCTTCAGCATTGTCTACATTGTAAAGGAGACCTGGATCATGGGGCAAGTGGTGTGTGACATTTGGCTGAGCGTGGACATTACGTGCTGCACATGTTCCATCTTGCATCTCTCTGCCATTGCTTTGGACCGGTACAGAGCAATCACGGATGCTGTGGAATATGCACGGAAAAGGACACCTAAGCATGCTGGCATCATGATTGCAGTGGTATGGATCATATCCATTTTTATCTCCATGCCGCCTTTGTTTTGGCGGCACCAGACAACCAGCAGAGAAGACGAATGCATCATCAAACACGACCACATTGTTTTCACCATTTACTCCACATTTGGCGCCTTCTATATCCCGCTGGCCTTGATTCTGATCCTTTATTATAAGATATACAAGGCAGCAAAGACATTTCACAGAAGAGGCGTCAGCCGGATTGTAAGGGAGGAGGTAAATGGACAAGTCCTTTTGGACGCAGGTGAAAGAAGCACCAAATCGGCTTCAGTGCCCAGCACAGTGGAGAAGACATCAGATCCCCTGGTGGACTGCGATAAAATCAATATCACCCTACGAAGCCCCAGGTCTGAATCTAAGCACGAGAAGTCCTGGAAAAAACAAAGAATCTCTAGCACAAGAGAGCGAAAGGCAGCAACGACGCTGGGTCTGATCTTGGGGGCATTTGTGATCTGCTGGCTCCCTTTTTTTGTAAAAGAAGTAGTTGTGAATATCTGTGAAAGATGTCACATCTCAGAAGACATGTCTAATTTCCTAGCATGGCTGGGATATATAAATTCCCTTATTAACCCTCTAATCTACACAATCTTTAATGAAGATTTCAAGAAAGCCTTCCAGAAGCTTGTGCGGTGTAGGCAATATCTTTAAGAGCTTTTGTTCATATAAGGAGAACATACTCATTGGTTTTTTAACCTGTATAAATTTATATAAGTGAGATGACATTTGTTGTATTTAAGGAAAAGCACCAAGACTCTGCATTTACTCTAGGATTTTTTTGTATCAGTAGTACTGGGAGCATAAATTGCCCAAGTTTTAAAGAGATGGATCATCTGGGATCAGTTTTGCTCTGGAAAAAGAGGTAGCATATTGTGGTTCTGATCCAGTTGGGATTTGCACAGCTGCCTGGCTTGAAGCATAAGGTATTACCTTAAATGTTAAGGAAACACACACTGAAGTAGACAAAGAAGCAAGATTTTAAAAAAAAAAAAAAGTAACCCTCAGTCATCAATGAAGTTTTAAGTAAAACAACACACAGGTTTTAAACCCTAATCACAAATAAGAAGATAGAATTCCTTGGAATTAAGACATTATTTCATTAGTTTGGCACAGGCCTGCAGCATAGAGCCAAGCCATCCCCAGAGAAGGGTAGTAGCTTTAAACACACCTAGCATCATCCTATCTTGACTAGCTGAGTGCAGCTGCAGCCCTGCCTTCTCCCGTCCATGAAGGACTTCCCTGTGTTATGCCCTTGCAGCACCCCGGCAGCAGGCAAGGTGCTTTCATGGGTTACCAGTTTCATGGCAAGCCGGTGTTGTGAGCCCTCTGCCATTGCGCACCCGTGACAGACGTGGGCGTAGCCCCAAGGG
>NW_009207513.1:13655-21935 GCF_000690835.1 Fulmarus glacialis
GGTACACATCGTGCCCGGGGCTCCGAGACACCGCTTCAGTAGGGACGAGGGAGAGTTAAGCTTGTAAAGAGCAGCTGGTCCTCCTTATGGAGATGTTAGAAGGGAGAGAAGCATGAGACACTCCTTTCTTCATGTCCTCATCCCTACCTTACACACCTGGCCAGGCACTGTCCCTGTGACTTTCAGCACCAAACCCACCCACACAGTTTGTGCCAGGGCCCCCGGAGCGTTGCTGTTGGTGGGTGGCTTAGCGAGGTTTGGTTGAGGGCCACCTAATGAAGAACTCGGGCTGGCAGCTCTGGCTCAGCATGTTCAGCCCTCCACCCCCAGAAGCTCGATGTCCCCCGAGTCTTTTCTCGACTGCTTCAAGCAGTAGCGCTGTGCACCCGCTGTCCAAGCACGTGAGAAAGCAGAGACGGACCGCGGGGCTGGCAGCGTGGGTCTCTGGAAAAGGCCACGCAGCAGCTTCTCCAGTAAGGGCAGGGGGAGTGACCTCAGTATGCAGTGCACACCTGGGGAGGGGATCCTGCGGGATGCTCGCTAGCTGGCACCTCTAAACCCCTCCTTCCCCCAGAGCATCTAGTCCATGTCCCCAGTCCCAGCAGAGCTAAAAGGACCTTGTAGGCACTCCAGTCAGCCCTGGCCAGCTGGTTCAAAGATAACCGCAATGAACAATGAACAAATCCCATCGTGGGCTGCCTTCTAAAGCCTCAAAGATGGCACCTTGGCCAATCTTGATCTACATGCTCTAGATGCCAAGCCACAGCGCTACTGAGTGCAAGAACAGCTGTTGCCGCAAAACCAGCGGTGCAAGAGGTGCTAACAGAGCAGTGGGCATTTACCCCTGAGTGCAGGTGAGTTGCTAAGAGCCACACCTGACCCCGGGGGCGGGTTGTGCACTTTTCAGGGCAAACAAATTCAGGCTGTGTGACTAAGACCCCGGCTTTGCATTCATTGCCAGCCGTTCAATGCTCTCTAGCAGGAATAGGGACTTGAGGCTCCCTGCGGGATCTACAAACCCCACTGTCAGCAGCAGCAGTCTCCTGCAAAGGTGCTCTGGTTTGGCACGTGGGCCACCAGCTTAGGGACATCACAAAGAAGCTGAGACATGGGACCACTATGCACACCCTTAGGTCAGGAAAGGTATCACCGGTCTTTGCAGATGTTCTTCCAAGAGACTTTCAGCAGTTTGCATTAGACAAGAAAACCCAAAAAAGAAGCCATCACTGTCATTTCTCTCTCCCCCTCTCCCTCCCCTTTATTACAAACTCTGGAGTTTAATAATTTTTGTATTTTGCCCCCTAGCTACCAGCTGACACAACAGCTGTCAGAGGTGTTTCTTGCAAGATGATGGGGTTTGAAACCTGAGATACTGAACTAGTTTCCTTCTGTCACTTGCAACTTACTGTATTCTGCTTTCACATCAAGGTCCAAATGAGATGCTATTCAGAAGTACTAGAAACGGTGCATTTGCTTTACTGTTGATTTTAACCCAGCCAGGAATCTAGTGGAAAGCTGACTTGTCATGCTGTGTAGCTCTAGCGCAGCGGTAGCACAGCTAAATTTTGAAGATATTAGGATGCGACAGAATGGAATTTGGCTCATGCTCAGTGCAAGCTAGCGCACTTCACTACCATTGCAGTCAGAGCACAGCCTCTGCAGCCCCCGTGACCTCGGCAATGGCTGTATTATGCTGAAAGAAAAAAACTGCTTTAAAAAACATCAGCTGTGCTCTACTGTCTCCAAAAAGAGCCGTGGAATTCAGCTTTCTAAAAGGATTAGCAGATTAGCAGAAGGCAGCAAAGAAAACCCCACTGAAACATTTAAGATTGAAGACCTGTGTTTCACACATTTCCTGAGTACTGAGTCATAACACTGGATATCCAGGGGCAGGACTTCCTCTCCCCCTGCTTCTCCCTTTATGACTGCTGGAGGGTAGAGTATATTGTTTATGCACTTACATGTGAGAAGTTTGACAATATCTTATGAAATCAAATTGGAAGAAAAAATAGGGGTTGCTTTTGAGCAGAAAAGACACTTAAAATACTCATATTTAAATAATAATGGATAAAGCTCAAAGAATGGAGCGATATGTAGATAAACAGAAAATAGCTGTCATTTATGCACTGCTAACAGTATTATACTGTGGATCTAATTAAGCTGCTAAACATTTCTCAAGATGCAGGGTGGTTTCTTTTGTATCATTTTCACTGGGCTGTATCTGCTCACCCTTCAACACTCCAGTGGTGGAAGATGCAACTACAAGAAATCTAAGCAAATGAGTGGGTAGTTATCCTATTAAAAGCACTTGCGGCTTGCATTTCTTGGTGTCCGACTGCAAATCATCACTCATTCTCTAACGGAATCCACTGTGCCGAACACTTTATCACACAACCCCACACAGCATCATTTCATCTCTAGCATTTATCCACGCGTGTGATGTGTTAAGAAAAAACTTGGGTTCCTCTTTCAAAATGCGTAAAGGTTAAGATTCCTGTGGGATGCTGCTTTCCCCTCCCCATGAAGTACACAGGCATCCACTGGAGCTTAGCACTGGATTCAAAAAGCAAGAGGGAGCAAGATTTTATGCACTGGAGCTAAGATTTTTTGCAAGTAGCTCTGTGCCCTGTGAGAGTTCAGTCTCAGCAAGTAGAAAAAATTATATCTGGTGTCCTATCTCTGTCAGAAGACTGTGTGTGCGTATTGCAGGGAAAGGGTTTACATCTCCTCTAGGGTTTGCACAAAGCTTCCTGGATCCCTGTCCCTGCTGCAGCTGCCCTCCCTGTTGCTGTTTACTGCCCACCCATTGCACCCATCAGTTTAGATTTCTTCTAACATCCACAGAACTGTATTTGGAGCAGCTGACCTGCTCCCACTTCAGCTTTCAGAGAATGATTCCTGAAGCAGCTGTGAACACTATATCCAGTTCAGGTGGATGGTTTTTGCTAACAGCAAGCAGTTAAATACACCTCATTATCCTGTACTCGTTTCTTTGCCTTTCCTCCCTGGTAGGTGCTTTATTGGTGTCCTTTCCTCTTGAGGATGGCATATCCCTACAAAGGGCTTGGCGATACAAATATACTTCTGTTTTAGTGATGCGGTCACACTTGTTAACACATGACTGTACCACCCAGAAACACCCACCTCATCCAAATGCGCTTTTGGCAGTCACTGTCTTCAGCTGGTGCCTAATTGTTCTTGGTGCTAGGGAGATTCACAGAAATAACTATGTGCCAAATTATTTTCTCCAGTAGTTAAACTCAGCACATTATTTCTAGGCAAGTACACATTACTATTTGGCCTCTGCATTTCAGGTTCCCTTGCAGAAGGGAAACAAAAAATCACCGCTGTAGCCATTAGAAGGAAGGGCTTTTTTGAACTTTACACACCAAAGAGTAAATGCTGCAAGAAAAGCATGAGGAAAGCCTTGTAGCACCCCTGTAAGGATTAAGCATAAACCTAACACTGTGTCTCATCTAGAAACAAGAGCTGCACCAGTGCATGGGCGTTCTCAGATGGAGAGCTAATGGGTCAGCAGTCATCTACTGGTCACGGCAGGCACTCGCAAGCACTCCAACACCCGAGCAGTAAATGGCGTCTGCTGGTGGCTCTCATATTCCTCCTCCAAAAAGTGCTATTGCACTACAGGGACAGTACTACCAATATAGCAGAACTGCTAAAAATTACCAGCAAGATGTTGATATCTCCTCCCCTGCTGAATCCGGAAATGAATTAAACAGATTTTTTTTTCAGGATTTTTCTTCTGTCTTTTGGGGAGCCTGGGTCAAATTTTCCTATTTTAATCCTCAACCAGAAAGGCTAAACCTCTAAAAGAAACAAACATTTCTTTGATCTAGTGTTTCTAGTCATCATTTAGTAACTCAAGAAATGAAAGCCTTGATGATACTGAGCTTGGCTAAGAAGAAAGATTACAGAGAACAGAACAAACAGAAGTCAGCAGCATTGGCGTGAACGGTCAAGGTTACCAACTGAATTTAAAACAGCCTTTCTGGTGTCAAATCCCTCACTCACAACAGACACCAATGACTGAAAGCAACCTTATATCCTCAGGAACTCACTAAAGTATGAGTTTCCTAAATTCCAGTTGTTTACTTCACGTTCAAATGAGTCACTTTTTAAGTACTTTGCAACTCAGGAAAATTTCAGAGGGAAATATTTTTAGGCAAGAAAAAAGTACTGTGTTTCATTAGTCAAACTACATTAGTACAATTATGTATTAAAAATCTTGGTTGAGGCAGAGTAAAGTCAAAGAAGATGCTTATTGAATGCTGTTACTTTTTTCCCACTAGTAGCTCAAATCAATTGTATCCAGTCTTTAAGGCATATATTTATTTAAACTATAGTTTCGAAAGTATTCATTGTTACGTACCAGATGGGCAGCACTAACAAAATTAGCCTCCTTTTCCACATTAAAGCAAGATAGTTCTTATACATCCATGATACTTTCACTAAATTAAACCTTTTCCTGTTCTTCCCATACACTCATTGGTTTGAAACTCAGACCAGTATTTCATGGTTTGGGTTTAAAGATGAAAAACATGTTTAACACCACAAAAAGTGCTAACTGCTAAGATAATGCTAGAAGAGCGATTAATCTTCTTGCTTTCAGTTTAGATCACGACTGGTAGTAGACATTTAATGCAATAGCTAGCTCTCTGCTGGCAACGCTCCAAGACGCAAAAGCTGCGGCTAATTTGTATGACAGCAAGCGTCTGCTAAGCAACTCACTTTTGGCTAAGCCTGGTTTCCTCTATTTCATAGTACAAAGCTGCATAAAATAGTCCACAGCCATGAAATAAGAAATCAGCCAGTTTGCACTCCAGTCGTTTCTAGTCTGGCAGCCACTAGAAGACAGTTGCTCCACAAACACACACCATTAACCAGCAGGAGCAAAGCTGTGCCTTTATCCACAGCAAAAATAGTCAAAATCTTTCACATTCATCCATTATTTTGGAGGGAGCCAGGAGGCAGCCTGAACTGATTCGTGACCAGGTGGGCTCCACACAGGCCAGCACTGCTCCCCAACCAGATGCAAAAAGAGATTTCTTCAAGGAGAACACCACCATAGAATCATAGAATCATAGAATCATTAAGGTTGGAAAAGACCTCTAAGATCATCGAGTCCAACCATCAACTCAACACCACCATGCCCACTAAACCATGTCCCTAAGCGCCTCATCTACACGTCTTTTAAATACTTCCAGGGATGGTGACTCCACCACTTCCCTGGGCAGCCTGTTCCAAGACCTGACCACTCTTTCAGTAAAGAAGTTTTTCCTAATGTCCAGTCTAAACCTCCCTTGGCGCAAGCAGCAAGCTTAGTCAGTACTAACTAGTAACAAAACAAAGAGCAATCCAGCATCTGGCCTATCTTCCCTGGCAAGGGGAGTTCAACCAGATATTAACGGTCCCTTAATATCAGTTCCAGCAGCTTATTGTCTATCCTAACTGAGCTGGGCTCTTTCAGTCCTTCCAGCATGTTTAGCAAGACAGCACTGAACTACCTCATCAGCTCTGTGCTGGTCAGTACTGGGTTTGCATGCCCCATCATCATAAAGTTCAGCTCTGAAGCTTGAGGTCATCATTCAGCTTGGGTAAATGCAAAAATATTGGAATTTAAGATGATAAAAATTAAGTGTTTTCAGGTTATAGATTTTTCTTCCACATCCACTTTGACAGCAAGTAAACTGTGGTCATTTTGAACCCAAAACAGATTTCCATGCAAGATATATCTACAAAAAGTAAGCATAACCTTGTTTTTCACACACATAAATGTATTACCATTGGACTGTTTCTAACCTCATTGATGGTCTTTTGCATTTTGATGAGTATTTCTTAGATCTTGTTTTCAAAGTGTGAAAGAAATATTAATTAACTAATTACCTGAAGTAGGTAAGAGGTCTTATCTCCCTTTTACAGGTAGAAAACCAGAAGCCGAGGGAAGTAGGTACCCAGCACCTCAACTTGCGTGAGGTCCTGGGGTGCCATTCAGCATACAAAACAAGAGAAGGAAACAAAGGGTGTTTTCAAAGCTAGTGCGAGAATCACAGAATCAAAAAATGGTTGAGGTTGGAAGGGACCTCTGGAGGTCATCTCATCCAACCCCCCCTGCTCAAGCAGGGCTACCTAGAGCAGGCTGCCCAGGACCAAGTCCAGATGGCTTTTTAATATCTCCAAGGAAAGAGACTCCACCACCTTTATGGGCAACCTGTGCCAGTGCTCAGTCACCCTCACAGTGAGAAAGTGTTTCTTACGTTCAGATGGAGCCTCCTGTGTTTCAGGCCCATTGCCTCTTGTCCTGTCACTAGGCCCCACTGAAAAGAGCCCGGCTCCATCTTCTCTGCACCTTCCTTTTAGGTATTTCTACACTTTGATAAGTTTTCCCTGAGCCTTCTCTTCTCCAGGCTAAACAGCGCCAGCTCTGTCAGCCTTTCCTATAGGAGAGATGCTCCAGTCCCTTCATCATCTTAGTGGCCCTTCACTGGACTCTCTCCAGTATGTCCCCGTCTCTCTTGTACTGAAGAGCCCAGAACTGGACGCAGAGCTCCAGGTGTGGCCTCACCAGTGCTGAGCAGAGGGGAAGGATCACCTCCCTCCACCTGCTGGCAACACTCCTCCTAATGCAGCCCAGGACACCATTGGCCTTCTTTGCCACAACTGCACACTGTTGGCTCATGTTCAGCTTTGTGCCCACCAGGATGCCCCCACGTCCTTTTTTGCCAAGCTGCTTCCCAGCTTGTCAGCCCCCAGCATATACTAGTACATGGGGTTGTTCACCCCAGGTGCAGGATTTTGAGCATCCCTTTGTTGAACTGCACGAGGAATCACATACTACACTCTGAGGGAAGAAAACGAGACCTGTGGAGCAAAGCAAATCAGAAAAGGGGAAGGAGGAGGAGAACAGGGAGAGGCAAAGACTGAGCAGGTTTCTCCTTACAGAGCCAGGCAGCCTTGAAATAAACTCGCTTGAACTCATCACAGCTCAGATCCAACTAACAGAAGTGCCAGTTCATTTTGAAGCTGCCTGGCACTTCCCAGGAGCTGAGCACAGAGAGGGAGAGGAGGTTGTTTTGCCGTCTCCATCCCACACAGGGTGAGTACAGCACTCTATATCTGAGCACACAGGACCGTTCTCAAAGGCCACTGTGACAATACTGGTCAGCACCAAGCACGCACAGCCGGTGAGACTGGGGATTGCAAGTACTGTGATTTTAAAGGCTACAAACAGCAGAGAAAAAATTTGAGTAGTATCAAAGCACATCTTTTAAAATCTTATCTACATTTCAACGCTGCCCCCTCCCCCTCTCAAAAGCCACCTTGAGCACAGGGAGAGTGCTGCATGGAGACTTGTCCCTTGCTTTAGACATGGCCAGGGATATATGCTCAGCTTGCTTTGTGTTCCACAAGTACAAGTTACACAAAGTCAAACCACTACCACGTCTCCTGCCTCTCCTTGTTAAATACCAGGTGTATGCCAATCCCCTCTCCCCAGGCCCTGCCAGCCTGGCCTTCGCCTGTGTCTCCAGCTCACTGTACGCAGCGTTAAAGCACTTCATAACCAATTTACTCCACTGCTTCTCTATTTTCTTTAACTGGAGAAGAATAACAAAAAGCAACTGAAACACCCTCCAAGTCTAAACCTGCAAACAAGACAGGAAAAAAATAAAATGAAGCAGTCTAGATTCAACAGAAAATAAATCAAGTGACACTTCTCCAAGCCATCGCTTCTACTCATCCCACTCCACGCTCTGCCTGTTCTTACCCACAACACAGCGCACGCCGCCAATGAAGGGTAAGAGTTATTTCAATAAAAGGTTTGACTTATTTTGTGTTACTGAACAAAAGAGCTCATTTAAAGATTCTTCGAGGGAACAAGGAAGGCTATGAAACGATAACCTGTTCCGCCTTCTCTCATCCTTCACTGTACAAGGAAAACCAAAGGAGGAGAGATGCATTACAGATTAATGTGCAGACCAGGAAACGCGGCACAGATGAAAGTAGTGTCAGAGAGAAGAAGAAAAGCCAGAGCAGCAGAGCAGGCTTTCACCGAGGGCTGGATTCGGCCTCTGTTCAGGGGGTAGCCCTCAAGGGGCAGAGCAGCTCTGCCTCGGCCACCGGACGCTTCGTGCAGCCAAGCCCCCGCTCCGCCGGTACGGGCAGCCGCAGCGCCCGCGCAGGGGCGAGCGCAAGGCCTTGTCCCCCTCGCAGTCACCCTCCTGCACGGCCGGGGAAACAGAGCCGAGAACAGACGAGCAGGCC
>NW_009207514.1:0-83148 GCF_000690835.1 Fulmarus glacialis
TCTATGATTCTATGATTCTATGACTCCATGACACTTAAGTATTTGGGGAGACTGAAGACACAGCTCTGTAGAAAAAAGGCAATAAAAATAAAAAAGTACTGTGCTATGTTAAATTCTTCTGCAGCAAAATATTCAAAGAGATATCTAAAAATGGGACAAACATGAGGATGTTAACACTGTGCTAGGTAATAACAATAACCTTTCATATGTGAAAGGCTTCAGGTTGAAAAGAAGAGTGAAAGTAAAGGTCGAAGAGCACTCTAGTTGTTCTGGAAGAAAAACATATAATGGAAGTAAATTATATGGGAATAGTAGATGAACTGAGAGGACCTTGAGTACTATTCCAAAGAGTAAATCCTAGTAAATGTAAGCCATTAAATTGACAGCAAAAGCAAATTCGAGGAAGAAAGGTGTAGCAAATGGGTTTCATGGAGATTTAAAAAAAAAAAAAAAAAGACAAATTATAACTTAGAGAAGTGTGGGTTGTTTCAGTTTGTTTTGTTTTGTTTTGTTATGTTTTTAAGTGGACACCTATTTGGTCATGAGACATTAAACCAGCACAGAGGATAGGCAAGCGGCAAGTCCAAAACATAGGGTATATGGTCAATATATAAATAAATATATAAATATATATTAAAGTGGATGTAACAAGCTGTCTGGAGAAAAGACTGAATACAACTCTACAAATTTAGCAGTACTGTGTAAGATGTAAAGACTCCAGAAAGGACAAAAGTATAATTTTAGACCAGACGAGGTCTTCTAAGAGAACAAGACCATTAAAAGATTATAGTATTTTTCAATCATTACTTTGAAATGTCTAAATAGGGTCATTACAAGAAAGAAGGGAAAAGTGCTTTATCTTAAATTTGATTTTTTTGTTTGATGAGAATACTGAATTTAAAATACAAGACTAATAAATATAGTCAGTTATGCCAGGAACTTAAAAAATCCTTTAGAGTTGAAAGTATATAATCATAACAATACGAATCCTTTGTGATGCTTTGGCACTATGCGCAAATCACAGTCACATTAGATACATGGAAAGCTGCCTCTATCATAAGCCATGTGTCCTTTCCTCAGTCAACATTGCTGGGCACTTGAAAATACTGGAGAATTGATTAATTTTCCAAATTCACCAATGTTGTGGTCTAAGTTAGATTCACATTAAGATTCTTTTTGTTGTAAAAATCTCAGTGGTGAGGATTATAACTTTAACAATACCCCTCCTACTGCTTCGAATCACAGTAGTAATTAAGAAAAATCATACCCAGATGACACAGTGAATGTGAGGACTTATTATTAATGTTTGTTATTTACTAGGTTTTCTGATAGCACTGATAACAGCAGTAGATAGTACACCAATATTTTTAAACTGGAAATATCCAGCTGCCAATTTTCGTATGTGCTAACCATGAGAACATCACATCATGCTTTCTCTGTCAGCTCTGCTTACATGCACTACCCCACTGGGTATTGTATCCACTCTACATACCCAGGGCTACTCATAAGTGGAATGATTTTGTCCAGTTTGGTGGAAGACTGATTAAAATCACAGCCCTTATCAAAGCAGTAAAACATATCTCCAGATCTTTCCATTCCCTGTGGCTGCTGCCTCCCACTCCTATCTTCCTCAGGGAAACTGTCTCCCTCTAATTGCAGAACTAATATTTAAAATTTGGAAACATACCCCCGAATACCAATTGAGTCCTCAGCTGCTCAAGCCACAGCTTAGCTGCTAAAGTCAGAGTTTGACTTTTTCATAAAAAGTGGGATAGAAAATTGGCATAATAAGAAATAGAAAGGATCTTTCCAGCCACAATTTAGTTCAAATGAAAACAAATATAGCAAAATGTTGCAGACAGAAAAAAAAAACACACCTTAGATAATTAGGAATGAAGCAAGATATTCTGACCCCAAGAGCAGTTTACCCACGCAAACTCAGAATCAGCAGAATGTTGCCACCCAGTTATAAAATATTTTTATTCTATTTATCCTCAAAATGTCACCATGCAGATTCTTTGGAAGGATGGAGCAGGAAGAATATGAGTAATGTGTAAGAAACACAACCTATCTTCCAATCTTTTCCTATATACTATTTCTGAAAATGTCACTACCATGCTGAGTCTACTAATAGGATCATTAGCTCATCAAATCAGGCTCAGAATCTAAAACTGAGAAATGAGACTCGCTCACAAAATATCTCCAAAGAAATAGCTAATTAGGTGGAAGATGGCATGGTCTTAGCTCTGAAAAAGGTCAAACTAAAAGTAAACCTTACAGGGTAGAATCTTAACAATCAAAACATACTTTTGAAATACCAGGAAACAGGAATGCAATGGGCATTTCACAGCCCATAGCCTCTCACATGTAAAGTGGTACATGGAGAACCAGATATGAGACACAACAGGATTTCTGTCCCTTGCCCAACCTATCAGATAGCTCTCTAGGGGTGCTGTTTTCCATGTTGGAGATACATGCCTAGCATACAACCAGTGACAACCACTGCCTCCAAGGCCCTTTCCTTTCTGTCCCTTGCCCAGATAGCTTGCCCAGATAGCTCTCCAGGGGTGCTGTTTTCCATGTTGGAGATACATGCCTAGCATACAACCAGTGACAACCACTGCCTCCAAGGCCCTTTCCCAAGTTCTGTGATTTTGTGATAGCTCTAGTTGCTGTCACGTGTTAATAATACAAACTCGAATTTCCTCACCGGGGGGGGGAGGGGGGAAAGGAAGGAAATTTGGGGTAGTTAACATGAAAATGGACGTTACGCAGTAGGCCTGGGAAAGTGCATGCTATTCACAGGGTTATCGGTGTGGACTACAGTTACACTTACAATATACATCTTAGTAAATCCACACCTGTTTCCAGTAACAAATCAGTTCAAATTTACACTGTATCTGTCTATCTATCTATACATATGTATATGCATAATGCATTCAAGAGAGTAATACAGCCAGTCATAGAAACTTGAAAATATTAGGTAGTGAGGAGTGAAACGAAATATTCCAAGCATCGGGAATTATTTCAATACCTATGAGATGACAATTTCAATACACATGAATGGCGCAGGAGATTCAAGGAAGCCTATTTTTACTCGCTATAAAATGGGGAGGTGGGGAGAGGAACACAGCAAAAGGAAGGACCACTTTTCTTTTTAAAACAAAAATGCAAAAAGATTACAGGGAGCACAAGATTTTAATTGACTCCTCAAGGATGAGATGAGGGAATAGGAGGATGATGGTTCCTGATCTTCTCCACCTGTGAGGAGAAGAATGAGGGAAAAAGACAAAGACGGAAAGAAAAGGGATGTTGTTAATACCAGTTTCCATGGGACATTCAAATAGAGGCTAGAGACCTGTGAGAGGCTGAGACCAAAGCATGGACAAAAAGGTTCTTATGGGACATCTCCAAACTGCCATAATTTAAGGAAGACATCTTTAAAATAAATATTCTCCTTATTCATCTCTTGGCTTCATCAGACTTGAGCTTTATATGGGCTGAGCAGGAATCCTGGAAGCTACAAGTAAGGTTTATACAATAGAAAGAGTGGACAATGAATTCTTGGAATTGTTAACTGAAGACAGAAAAAATAAGAAGTCAAAGCATGATATGTTTGAGATTCACTTCCCCATAAGATAACAAAAGAACCCAGGCTTAATTTAAACTAAATAGAACTCACAAACAGCTGTAGAGAGCCTAGTGCAACCCAACACATTTCCTCACTTACATGAAGAAATGAGAAGAGACAGGAACATTGTGTGTATAAAAAGGCCAGAAACTGCCAGAAAACTTCCAGTTCAATCCCATGCTGACATTAGCAAAAAGAGACAAACCTAAGTAGACAGTATAACAACCAGTTTATGATTACACCTCTGTTAGAGCAGCTGGCAACATAGCCACTGCAGTTAGTAGAGAAGCTGGAAAATGTCCAAGGATTGAAAGAGGCAGAAGCACAATACTCACATGCTGTCACACAAATGGAAAACCGTGGATAAATATAAAAAAGAAGCTGCAAGGAAATGGCAAGGCTTGCAAACAAAGATTGACCTTGGCATCAGAGGTAGTCATGAGTACCTGCGGTAGGTCAGCTGAATTCTCAAAGCAACTGGGAGATCTACATATATATAAACAATATCTGTCTACATAAGTATGATTGAAGGTGATATGGTACACTGGCAAAACAAACAGCTTAGTAATGCTGTTTATACCCCTGGAAAGAGAAGTCATTATAAGGCAATGCATTAGTGGGGACTAATAACTTTGAATATCTACAGTACGGGCATCTATTTCTGAATTAGTTGCATAGAAGAGTCTCTTTACACTCACCGGACAGGAAGAGTACTTGTCGAATGCAAGTCATCTTATCCCAAAACAGACAACTCAAAATAGCCTTCAAAGTACCCTGCAAATATCTATTCCTTTCCTGAAAAGGGTGCTTTAAATATAGACCTTTGTAAACTGACCTAAACTGTATCAAAGCCTGAGGTAAAATTATTTAAGATTCCTAGAACATATTTAGTTGACTAAACACAGATGCCTGGTGCCATATGAGACTCTTCTGACAATACAGTTAATAGAACCTGGAGTTTTTCAGCTCACCCTAAGACATGTAGGTCTCGATTCAGTTGGTGTCACCTAAACATCTAGTATCATTTGATGTACACTAAGTTATATGAAACGTCTACAAGCTGCTCACAGATACAGCAGAAAACCTGGGGGAGTTCCATGTCCTTTTAGAGAGACCACTGGAATAGACAGGGCTTGATAGAGCTTCTCAGGTGGCAGTAAACATCTATCTGTGGGTAACCAAAGCAAACCTGAACTGTGCAGGTCTGATCTCAACTAGTATGGTATAATTATGTCCTTATTATTACTCTCTGTGTCCAAAACAGGTTGGCACCAAATTACCTGTTGTAAATATTCTCTGATCTATGCTATGTTTCAAAACATGCCTGGGAATTATTCAGGTGAGCACTGTCTGGAATAAGATAAAACCAGGGACAATTTAATAGTGTGGATGACTAACATCCAATACCTGAGCCCACACCTTCTCTCTGTTTAATTTGCTCGTGTAGATGTAGCTAGTGGCAATCAGCTCTCTAGACTCCAAGGACTACATCAACTATTTCTCTGTTAACTGTAACAGGCGTTTAAATGTTAGTTCTCATAAAGGTAGACATACATATACTTTGTGAACAAATAAGCTCAAGTATCTTAATCTAAAGATGAATTTCACTGCATAAATTGTTAGCCCCTCCTACCAGAGTTTCTAGATGAATTATTAAACAAGAGAAAAAGAACTGGCAAAGAAAATGCATAATACATTTCCTCAAATTTGATAAGAAAGTGGAGCACCGATGGTCATGATTGCATGTCTTCATCACGCAAAAATGCTTCTGAACAACCAAAGAAATGAAAAGTTTGTACAAAAAATAAATTAAAGTACAAAATTATTAACAATTATTATCAGGTAGTATCTGGCAGAATATGTGGCTTCGGGTGTCTCTCATCGCTTGGTACATCTTTTATCAGAAAAAGAAAGTCGATCCTAGAAGTGGAGCTGCTGCTTAAATATAACGGGAAAGAGAGATTTCACAGTAGTGTGGACCTGCTAATACTTTTCTTTGTTGAGCAGTGAGTTTAATACAAAAAAGAAAAAGCAGACACTTTCAAAGGAAAAACTGATTCCACTTAAATCGAGAGTACAAAAATTTCAGCTCAGATATACCAATAAAAACATATTACATGAGTCAGAAAGATGCAATAGAATCTTACAATAACAAAGGCCTTTTCTAAGTTTTCACTTAAGCAATTAACTTCAAAGGAGTATTAGGAGTTCAAAAAACAATTTCATCTGCCCACTGACTCTGACAGACATTATAGCAAAATCCCCTTCCCAATCATAACAAGCACTGACTCTTTGAAAAGCACAAGCATTGCCTTGTGATGTGAAGCCTATAAAACGGTCTGACGATATAGAAGACAAAGGGCTCTTGTAGATGATTCCTTATTAGCTAGTATGTAACTCTTAGAAATGCTGATGATGCAACATTGCAGATTAAAATCACAGGTTTTGTAAAGCTGAAACATCTGGACTCTTTAGTCAATGCAACGAATTCCGTGCGAGATCACAATTAAAACACACTGTAGGACTAGCATATGATAAAACCCACAAACTTAACAGAGAGAACTGAGACCCTGGCAGACTCATGTGTTCTACAGGCAGAACGCAAACCTTCTCTTGACAATTATATACCTATTCAGTTAGCCACAATAAGACAACAAATCATTCTTATTCATGAAATCAAATTTTCCTTGATCACCAATTAAGATGAAAAATATTGAGTACATGATAGTAGTCTCATGCAGTCTGCAGTAGCCTCCAAGTGACCACACACTTCAGCAGCTCTAGTTTGTACATTTACAATATCTTGAAATCATAAGGAAAGGGGAAATTTAGGAAAAAAATCTTATACATTATGCAAACCTCTAAAAAGCTTTAATTTTATATCCCCACAGCCTAACAGTATCCTAAAGCACATATTCATATAATCCATTCAATCCCTGTAAAAGTGAGACTCATCTTTCTTACTTTAGGTGTCTGAAGGCTGGTTTTAAAATTAAAGTTAATTGTCTAAGCTATATCTTGGAGAGAGATAAAAATGTATAGAGGTTCATTCATTCCATCTTATTCCATCCACCCCATTCCATTTTAACCTCTTGTTTTAAGATGAGATGGACTGAGTTCTGACGGCATTTAACTCTCATTGTTTACTATAAAGAAAAATATGATGAAATCCTTAAACTGGATGCCTAATTTATAGGTGGCCAGAAGTTGAGTTTCATCCCCACATACATTTCTAAAAGAAGATTCAAAACCTGAAACTATATAATGCATTTTCTTGTCTTTATTATGCAGAAAGAGCAAGAGCACTGTTTTCTTCAAAGCTGCTGCTCTTGGTGGTGCTGCCATGTGCTCTCCAAGCATTAGGTGGATCGCTGGAACGCTTGCCCAGGAACTGGGAAAACGGAGCATAGCCAGCCATTCTCAGGATAGTGTCAAAAAACCCAGTTGTTCTGGATAATTGAAACCTTCCCCTCAGATGTTAAACATAGTCAAAACCTACAGAATTCATGGGCCCAGAAGAATGAGCCATTTCTGATCTTTTAGTGAAAAAGTTTTCTAAAGTAAAAAAGGTATAACGCAGGGTTGGAGGTGGGGACCAGAACCCTGGTTTTTTCTCCACTCAATTTCACTAGTTGTTGGGCCACAAAAATTAGAATTCTGCATTTGTGTTCTCCTTTTAAAAGAAAAATAATATTTTTTAAAAAAGGTCTCTAGACACTCCAATATAACATTTAGCTGAGCAGTGTTAATATCTCAGGGAATGTGCATATGTCTGTGACAATAATAAACAGCTTCTTCAAGTGGCAAATCTCTGTTCAGGCAGGTAGAGTGCAAAGGTGCTGCACTGGGTTGTTGGGAAGCTTTCTGTTTGATGGAATGTTTATACACTAATAACAAAGAGAAAAGTAATCAGATTTCTCTATTCTGAAGGTGTGAAATGAAGCTGAATAGCAATACGTGCACACTGCAGAAAGGAACAGAAGAAACATAACACTTCAAGTGTACAACACACTCAGCTTTACTTCACATATGTGGAGTACACAAGCAAAATGCAAACTGTTTCTCTATGGTCGGCTAGGCTTAAATTAAAATTCATCAATTAACTTTTGCCAGGACAACAAAACAAAACAAAACAAAACCAACAAAAAAAACAGAAATCATCTCAGACCTGTACACTTACTAGGAAAATACTACATGCATCAAGAGAAATGTAGCAACTTGAACTGCATTTTCAAAGAACAAGAAGGATTTCTTTGACAAAAGAAATCCCATCGAGTCCCAATGCTTGCTGGTTTGGTGGCAGAAGACAGTGTCAGTTCCACTGATCTGAACACAACTAATACAGACTATTTAAACCGTGTTCGGCATTCATTTGTGGCTCCTCAATTCTTATAGAACTTTAGTCATCAGTTGGACATACTGTAAGTCTGGATTTTCACTGAAAAGGAATACAAATCCAGTAGGTTTGCTGCAGACAGGAACAATGACATAAATTCTGTTATTGTTGTTCCTACTGAAAGTTCACAATAAATTTCAGCAGTCAGAAAGTGAGATACTCCTCAAAAGTTATCATCAGAATTATTCCACTTAAAAAAAAAAAAAA
Source organism: Fulmarus glacialis (assembly GCF_000690835.1). Taxonomy (NCBI): domain Eukaryota; kingdom Metazoa; phylum Chordata; class Aves; order Procellariiformes; family Procellariidae; genus Fulmarus; species Fulmarus glacialis. Next base: position 8,235 of record NW_009207514.1, read on the forward strand.
AAGAAAAAGGAAGCTCTCTGCTTTTTCATCTTCTGGAGATTAGAAGAGAGAACAGCAGTGTCTTCAAGCTTGAGGAAAAAAACTGTTTATAGAGAGCAGGGCAAGTACAAGCCTAACTGTACAGCTATAGAATTCACTACAGAAACAGAATGCAAAACTTTCATATCCACAAATTCCTTGGCCTGGCAGAACAAATGAGCAGCAGATGCTAAAAATATATCTTGTGCAAAGAGACAAGGAACCAGTGTTCAAAAGTGTCCTTCTATAATTCAATTTAAATTATGCAATTTACATATTCATTTAAATCTATATATGGTCATACCATTCACAAAGCGTTGGGACATCTTATTATATTTAAAGGATCTTAAAGTATCTTAACAAAACCTGTGGTGTGAAAACAGCCTAGCCTGCACATGTCATTTCAAGATAAACACATTCCAAACCAGGAAATCAATATGTCAGAAGAATTTATTAACTAAACAATTTAATAAAACCCAAGTATCTTCTTCAGTCTCAAAGGCAAATTATTTCTAGTCCAATATCCAGCCAACTAACCAAAATTCCATCCCTCTCAGTCTCTCAGAAAAGCAAATTAGTCTGAGAGGACAGGCTCCTTGCACTGGAACTCAATCATCTATAACAGATAAATACTGAAATTATTTAAACTCCGGCCAACCAACACTTTCAAATAACAGGTGTATTTGAGAAGGTAGCCTGGGCCAGGAATCATTCTCATTAGCCACTTTGCATGTGGTCACCCTGTTTTAGAGGCTAAGAGAGATTAGTCAAATGAATGTGCTGCAATTTTGCCATTTGGCTTTAAGGCCAGAAAGGAAGTCTTGGCACTCTTTGGTAATTAAAACAAACATAGCCACAAACCATAACATTTTCTATTTATACTCTCACTGTTTTCACCATTGCAATAGTATCAGCATCTATTGATGTGATTTTTTTATCAAAAGACAGTTCATCTCATTAGGTCTAGATTATAGAACAGCTCCTTCTTAGAGAAGTTGGTTTTGAAAGTTTTCAAGGGACTCTGATGAGTAAGAAGTTATGGCATGTGTCATCTCTTCTTGACATCAACCATCCAATTATTTCAGAAAGGAAAGAAATCTGTTATGAAGCATATATATACATTATAAATAGTGGGTTTGAATCTGATCTAACCCAGAGAAGGATTTAATAGCAGTCTCTCTTAAGAGAGAAAGTCAAGCAATTGTACGAGTAGCAAGAGGTTGAGACCATATATAAATATCTCTAGGAAAACTCAAAGCCAGTCTTAAAAATGTTATATGGCTCCTCAGTGAGTTAACAACTCCATCTGTTCTGCCATTAGAAGATCCAAAGGCTTAAGAGGCAATAGAAGAGTGTCCCTCATTATATGGCCTGGGAACAGATAATAAATCTTCTTGTGTATCTTTGACTGCAATGATAAAATGCCTTCAAGTTGTCTTGATTTCCTGAGGCCCGAAAGAACAGTACACTGGTATTTGTATATCATGGGAAAATACTCTTGTGGCTATGCAAGCAGATTTTCCTCACAACATGAATTTAAAGTTTACTGTTAAAGCAGTTTGTAAGTTTTAATTAGTCTTTTTTGAGTCAAATCCATGCATGAACTTCTGTTTGTAAGAACTCCTTTTCTGATAACATACATTTCCCACCATACATACTAACGTCAAGAGAGCAAAAGAGAGAACAGGACCCTAAGAAGCAAGTTCACGTGAGTACTGACTCTGAGACAAAACTGTAGCTAAGACTAATGTCAGGTCGCTGCAGACAAAATTAGTGCACCAAAAAAAATTATCTATCCACTAAAGATTCACCTTGCCATAAGAAAAAAAATAGGAGTACGTAAAAAACTGTGGTGACTGAAATAACATCATGAAAGCTTTTATAACAACATTGAGGACTAGTTGAAATGTCTGGTTTGACCAGAAAAATTACTCTTAAGACTTCTTAAGGGACCCTATTAACTAAAGTTACAGAAGCATAGTACCATTCAGAAAACCCTCATGGAATTCTCCCCACTGCTGAGAAAAGTGAAAAGATTTATTCAGGAGTTCTGGAGATGTTACTTGTGTTTTTATATCCTCACTATGAAATTTGATTTCTTTATAACTTTTTAAATAAAATTCAGGTTTTGATCCACCACAGTCCCCAAATCCCTTTTGCAGCGTTATTTTGGTCAGTTCTCTCCTATCCTTTGTTTGTACGTTAGATTATTCTCACTTGAGAATGACATCTTACACTTGTTCCTACCAGATGGTGCATTTTTTTCTGAGAGTCATCTCTCTCCTGTATTAAGATCATTTTGAACTTTATTTGCATATCCCAACATAGTGACAATCCCTTTGACCTCAGTTACTGGCAGGTTTAATACATCTACACTTTATTCTAATGTTTGTTCATAAAAATATTAGCGAGTACCACACAAGATAGATCTTGGCAGGGACTAGCTTGGTACAATCTTGTATTCTGGATATGAACTATTGAAAACTGCTTTTTATATTCAGCTTTCAAACATCTTTGCACCTATGCTATACTAATATTATGCAAATGATGTTTCTGTAACGAACTTTTAAGAATGCTACATGAGACAAAACGAACAAAAAACACTCAAAAAAGTAAAGATATATGGCAATGGGATCATATGAAAACAGGAGTATGACTTTCTCCTCGTCCCACAAAGTCTGCTACCCTGCTATAAAAAAGAAACTAGATCGGTTTGATACAAATCACATGGGATAAGTCCATACTGGTTGTTATTCACCATTTTGTTATCTTCTAGGTACCTACAAATTGTCTGATTATCCTTTTACAGTATTTTTCTAGGAAATTAATAAAGCTGATTGATTGATATGCACTTCTACAGCTCTTTATCTCCTTTGTTAAACATAGGCACTCTATTTGCTATTTTCAAGCCCTAGCATCTAGCAGAACTCCATGAACTTCCCAAAATAACTGCTCAGAGCTCTGAAATTTCATCACCCTCTTCTTCATCTGACATGGCATTGTTGTCTCATAAAAGTAAACAAATAATAAGCTCATGTAAGTCAAATCAAACTTTAGACAGATGCACACTATGAATCCAGAGCATTACATTCATCTAGAGAAAAGAAAGAGAAAAAAAGAGCTTTTCATCAGATTCAGACATTTAGGTTATACATTGAAGAACATTTCAAGGGTATTTCTTAGACAAGTTATACATACATTTTGCAATTTTTAAGTTACAAGGACACTCAGAGGATTAATGGCTCCCACTATTTTGGCACAATAGAGTATGAAGATCCAGGAGATGGTAACACTAGATGTTTTATTAAATGGATTGAAAAAACTCTTAAACTAGCTCAACAAGAAGTAAGAGAGAAAGCCAGGAATATTGGGCCTAACAACAACAAAATCTGAAAACTGGAATAGAGATGCAAAAGGTTTAATATACTTTTGACTGTGGAGTTTCAAGCAAGAGATTTTCCAAAGTGAATTTTTATATATACATACACACACATATATATAGTTACATACACACTTCTACAGGGTTTTTAAATCATTTCACCCTCTAAATAACAGAAGAAAATATGTTCAAGTTCATGAAAAAGAGTGATTAGAAAATCAGGCAAAGAGGTCCTTAGTGTAGACTCATTTTTGTTTAGTATTTTGAAAAGAGTGAAAATCTTGCAAATACTTGGAGTACTACTATTGTTGTTGCTATTTTTTTTACTATTGTAAAACTTTGAATTCACAGTCAAAATCAGACTTCATTGTAGGAGGTGTTTCTATCCACTCGGTGATAGACAATATCCCTTTCAAGCAACCTACAGTCTAAGCATATGAGACAGAAGAAGAATGGGAGGGGAAGTTGACACAGAAATGTAAAGTGACTCTCGTCATGTCACCTAGTAGACTGACTGTAATGTTAGTAATTCAGTCCAAATTTCCTGAATCCTAATGCAATTCATTTTTCCAGGGTACCACACTGAACATTTCCTGGTATGTAGGAAAAGTTCAAAACATATGGACTATGTGAATCTTCATGCAGAATATACTTAATTAGCTTTTAATGTCTATTGTTATTTGATATCCAGAGAGGTTTTGTAGCATTAAATTTTATTTGACAATTAGAAATAAATATCACAATCACCAGAAGAAGATGGTTCAAATTTAAACAAAACAAGGAATGCAGCCAAAATATGTTTGTAGCCCAATTTACATTATATAATTGCCATATTCTTGCTAGAATGCTTCAGGATAACTTAAGAGACTTCCTTAAGAATAAAGGTCAGTAAGCAAGGTAACACATTTTTGAGGGTGCTACATAAGGTGACACACTAACTCAAATCAACAGAAAAAACTTAGGATAAAGAAGCAGAAGAACTTTTATCCTTGAAAATTTCCTCATTGCACATCATAAGGAAAATTTCAGTGCATCATTCATTAATATTCAAGCTAAGCAAAAAAATCATTAGAAATGCATTGAAGGTCTTAGGCCACACCTGGCTGCAAGTGAATGCTTAGGCAAATTATGAGCCTTATAATGGAATCAGCAAAGGAGAGAAAACTGGTTATAATTTGGGTTTGGTTTTCTGCTTCTGTGTATTAGAGCTGTGAATTAAATGAATGCAGTTCCAAATATTTCAAAAATGTCAACATGTACACAGCCCTCTGAGTATTCTGAGGTGAAGTGGGCCATAGGAATAATTTTTTCTATGTAATCAGGTATTTCCTTTGAAAAGAGCTATAAATATGTTACAAGTTTTTACATGACTTTGTCGTGCACTTTGGGAGGTGACCTGTCAATAGCACCTGTGGTGTGTTCTTTGAGAGCAGGACAGTAAAAGGAGGTCTGTAACACCAGGGCAAGCATGTCTATATAAAGAGCAATACTTCACATCTATTATAATCTCCTTTACTTTTTTCTTTTGTCTTGTTGCTCTTGCTTTTACTCTTCTTTTCTCTCCTTTTCATCTCAGTCAGAAAATAAGGAGTTCCTCAGCTTCTTGAGAACAAGAGAAGCATGCAGAAGGAAACCTATTTGATGGGATACAGCTTTTGACAGAAGAAAAGACAATTTAGTGTCCTAAAGGAGACTTTTAAAAGATGAACAACCTCAGTAAGGTAAAAGTCTAGGAACAGAACAAGTAAGAGGGTCAATTTTGCAGTCAGTAAGATTTTTTTCTCTTTTCTACAGGAAGGTAGAAAAGTTGGCTGGTTAACAGAACCAGATGTCTTAGGCGTAAATGTCATTAAGGCAGCTCTTGTCTTGATATGCTTATTAATGTCCTTATACTTTCCTCACTGCCAACTCCAAAAGCTCCAAAATAACGACAATTTTTTCAACTTTGCTTTGCCTTTGGGGGAAGACTTTGGCTTTGTTCCCAAAAGATACTATGAAGTTTCATCTTCCCCTCATTATGAACTCACTCTGATTACCCTGTGTGTCAGAATTTGAATGGGTGAACTAAAATCTGGCTAATTTTCCCAAAGGGAGAAGGCAAGAAGGGATTCATATCAGCTCCATTCACTGTGGAATTTCCCTCTTCTCAAATTTTAGTGAATTCACCAACATTTCTCTCCTGGCCCACATTTACCCCTACCCTAAGCTTGCCAACGACACATTCCCTGTACGCTCTTCAGGCACTCCCTCCTCCACGTAACATATCCCTTCTACCAGCTCCAAATGATGACTAGTTGTCACCATCCCTTCTTTTCTTATTTCTCAATCCTGGGAGGCAATGCCAAGAGTGACAACTACTTTTCTTTCACAGAGTGAAGTATCAGGGGTTGAAAAGGAAGAGAGTTAGAAGACAGTAACACCTCTATGGAAATAACGGTATATGCCAAAGATCACAGTGGGAAAACATTGATCTGAAAGCAGCTGGTTCATAACTTCAGAAAATCTAAAAAAAATTTGGTAAAATTTAACTGCTGTTCTAACAAGGAGTCTGGCAAAGCATGAGAACTCTATCCTAAAGGCACTTCATCCAGGAAATGTTAAAGATTTACTTAATAAGACATTAGGTAGTTTTAGTTTAATACCTGTCTTTCAGTATTAAAGGACAAAACTGAATTGATTTTGAACACGTAGGGACGGACACACATATATAAATGTGTGTACATATGTGTATATGTACACATAACTATACATATATTTATCTGATGTATGTGCCTCTAATGTTCCTTCTCTAAATTGTTCCTAGTATCAGTCATATTACTGAATTAAAATAACAATAAACTTTAGGCCATAGGATCCCCAGGTGAATTAGCTATGAAACCAGTTATTCACAATCTTTAATGCAAAATGTCTCTGCTTCAGGGAATCTAAGATTTAAATGAATGATAAAATATTTTCAATAATATGAAAATGATACTAAAAACTTGGAAAGACCTTGAGCAACTGAAATAGTTAAATATTATCTGATTACAGGGAAAGGGAGAACGTGCTGAATTCTATTTAGAGTTTTATGTGGGTGGTAGGAGTCTTGTTCTGTTCCTATTTGTTGAAACAACATATTTACATCACTGTATAATTAGTGTTCTCCCTTGGGATACTGTGAGTAGGTTATTTGGATCAACTAAGCAAACCCTTTACAAAATGAAAGGGATTCTTTTGCCACTATAACTAGTGGGGGAAACACTCTGTAAGGAAATATTTTTGATCTTTAACTCTGCAAGATTTTGTGCCAATCTAGAAGAAATTACTCTTCTAAGTAGCCTTCAGGAAGTGCTAACTTTCTGAAAGATGTTACTTTTATTCTCTTGCAAGGCAATATACTTCCTGGAAAAAACACATGATTTGGGAAAAAAAGACCTACAGTAAATCCATAGTCTTATTACAGTTTAACAGCAAAGTGAAATTCTAACTATGAAATTAAGTTTTGAGGATTTTTAAACTCTTGGTTTTGATATTATATGATAACAATTTTTAAGTTGAATATCTTCAGGAATCAATGTGCTCTTTAAAGTTTTGCTTTGGTTTAAGCCTCAGATGACAAATATAACTGGCTGTCTGACTACAAAGAAGTACCACGACTTACATATTTTAGAGCAGTTTTTTGGGCCAAGCTGTAGAAGAATTGAAAAAGACAACTGCATTTTCAGCCATAAAAATTCAGTGTTTTTCTGGATGTGGTAGAGATTGATGTCTAGAGAAAATAATTATCCTGTACTGGAAGTCATATAACAGTATAAAAGTGAAAAACACAGGGCTCTGGATTAAAGCCAGTCCCCATTTTTAGATTTCCTCTGGATTAATGCTTTAGCTGGTTCTTTCCCAGCCTCCTCTCTATTTCCCTAGAATATCTAAAGGTCAGATGTACACTTAAATAGTGGTTTTCATCCAGTCTGTGGAAAATTGTAAGAATTTTCATTGGCTATAAAAACAGAAATGCCAAATAGAGTCTCATATGGGGCTTCAGAGAGCTCATGAGATCACTCAGATCAGGTAAGTATAGATGCTCTACTGTAAATGTGATACACTTTGGCAACATCTTTTCTCTGACAGCAGCATCTCTGACACTGGCTCCTCAGGTCAAGCTAAACCAGTTCCTTTGGCCCTGGAACCTGCAGGCTGCCACTTCAGTGTCTCTCGTGTGTATCTGCAGTGGGTGGAGGGGAAGATCTGTAACACACTGATGTTGTACTCACTATAAATTTTAGGAAAGGGAACAAGAAGCCAACCTGCATTTCAGTTTCTTTGGTAACCATACCTATACATACATACACCATATGTATCTATCTGTCTGTCTGTCTGTCTGTCTGTCTATCTTTATTATCTATAACGTTAAAAAGGTATCTTTTGTTCGCTAACATTGATCCTCTGACTGTTCCTAATGTGTGGCCTATACCTTGACACTGTAATAGTGTATGAGTACTTTTCAGCTCATCCTTGCTATTGTTACTGTATTTTAAAAATAATTGTGCATATAATTACCCATTTTACTCTTTTTTCATATATGCTTATGCTATTATAAAATCCAATAAAAAAATGTGTGAACTGAAAAGGAAAGAGAAACTAATTTAAATTAAATTTCTAAATTAGATATCTAATACTGATAGATTCTCTTCCTTTCAAATATAACACTCAACAAAAGAAACAGTAAAAATGCAAATATTATTTCTCTTTATAATGAGATTTCATTGCACACTAGTTCTTTGCCTAACCCTGGAATTGCCATAGGCATTGCAGTCGCTTACTTGCTCTCCTTCTTTCCTTCTTGTTATTTCTTTCTTTATTAAGGAACACTAAGTGCTTTTGAATACCTAATGTTAAAACATTTAAGTTATTTACCTCATTAGATTTTGAGAGAATTAGGCATTTGTTTCATATAGTAATGATTTGCCATTTTACACGGCTAATGTCCAAAGTTCTCAAAGCACTTTACATGAGTAAATTGTACATCTTTGCTATCTTTCCATCTTCATTAAACACTATTATTTTAATTTAAGCATTAGGTGAAAAAGAACAATGAAGCCAGCTGAAGCCATATTGGATACAGAAAGGATATGCTTATGTTAGGAAGTAATTCAGAGTGATTCAAGGGTGTACTTTAGATAGATTTACTCTGGTCCCTTGGACCAAACTTCCCCACTGGATATTTCAACGCTGCCTCATTTAGGGGACAGCAAACATTAATCACCCATGTGGAGAGGAATTTCTCATTTAGTTTCTTCCGACAGAATTCTGCTTCCTATGTACCAAAATCATTTTGTTAACCAAACCAAAGCAGGGAAAATGGAGCTGGTTGAGATACTTCAAAACTGTGCTACTGCTCCAAAGCAAATCTCTAATATAGGTGTGGATGTAGCTGGAAGACATGTCCAAGCCAGGGTAGATTGAAATACACCTGTCTGAGGCTCAGACAGAAGCCAGTGATTCCCAGTTTGTGATTGTTGAATAGTAACACAGCAGTTGGGAATGGGCTATGATTACAGGTTAAGATTACCACGAATCAGCCAGTGACATGAACTGTTAAAGCAACTGAAGTTACCGGTAAGCACCTCCCCCCATCCCACATTTAAACCTCTGTTAAAAAAAACCCCACTTCTGCAGTAAAGCCCGGCTGATATTTGTATGAATCATCCACTCTACTGTTGCTTCTTTTCTCCTTAATCTCTTTTTTACTAGCCTGTCCTAGACGTGAACTCCTTTAAATAGGATCTTCATCTGTCTTTCTTGAAAGCAAAGCACTTAACACATATGGTGTGCTACCGTAAAGAAAATAACAAAATAGATGGAATTTTGGATCTAGAGCCAGATATGGATGTTGCCATTCATTCCACGGCCTGATTTGTCACTGCAATCTTTGTATTACACGGTGCCATGAATGGTTTTTCATATACAGAAGTGGCTGAGTAGTTTCAGAAAGGACTTTCATTAATAATTGAATCATGATTGGTTTGCTGTATTGCGTAAGGTCAGATGATTGATTAACATATGGACAGCAGCTGAGTAGGGGAAACATTTTCAAAACTTCCAAATATTTTCTCTGTAAATAACTATCCTTTGCTGCTCTGCAATTATGGAAGTTTCTGTCACCTACTTAGTAAGCAGAAGCAGTAAAATGGTATTTAGATGATCCAGCTATACCATAAATGCCAGTTAGAGGAAGCAATCAATTTACAGTTAGTCCAGTGTCTGAAAATAATTTGTCCAACTTTCTGATGAACATAAGGAAGTGCAAAGCAACAAATGCTTGGCAGAGGAAAAAGGAGATGTATTTCAACTAAATGGGGAGGAAGAATTCAGTCAGCTCTTAACATATTATTTGCTATCTAATTTGTTTTTCAAAGAAGTAATATTTATTTAACACAGTAGCATTTTACTACATGCAGTGCTAATGGAGGTTAAATAGAAGACACAAGGGCAGCAAAATCCCTCGCTTACTTTTCACACAAGGACAAAACTGCTATGTGAGAGAAATGCAGATTAATTTCTCAGTCCTCACAGCACTTTTTGACACCACTGGCTATGGGTTACCTCTTAAGTATTTGAAGATTTTAGTAGGGCTGACTGATTTAGATTTGGATAGGTTTAAATCATACTTGTCAGTGTGCTATTAATATTTAACCACAGTCATTTTTGCCCTAGACCCGTTAATATGCTAGGCAGTCCCAGAAAGCATAAAACTTTGACCCATGCTCTCCAGCATTTGCATACAGCACTTTCTGTAGGTGTTTTATTCTGTAATCAAAATTCTAACTATCTTCTCAACAGCATACAGATACGGGAATCCACAGACCCAGATAAAAGGGCCTTCAAACTGGCCGTGTGATTACCAGACATACATTCTTTTATGTTAACTGGTCTTTTCCTACTCAATTCAGATGAAACATAAATAACTTCAGCTGACTACTAAACTCTGCAGAACTCTTTCTCTGGAGGTGCAGTGTAGTGGAATATGATTTTTCCTTACAACCCACCAATTATTTCCATGTCTTTTCTGGATCTTGAGATCTCTTTGGGAGCCACATTAGTCAGAGAAATAGAGTAAGGCTGAGATTACCATTTCCTCAGCACAATGCAAAACTTTGTTTGAGGCTTTTCTGACAACCCACTTGGGAATGAATGCAGCCCCATCTTTTCAGAATTTCAAAACGGATCACTACACAACCCCAAACCGTCTCAAGTTTTCAAGCTAAGACAAATTTGTAGAAATCGTAGAAGCATTTCGTTACCATTGGTCTAACAGTGAATTTATTTTTTAAAAGCTTGGTAGAATATACTTGCAGACTTCAAAACTGGCAGACTTTCATTTGAAAACTCCCGCATCTACATGATCTTCTCCAGAAACACTAAACTTGTAGTCCTTGTAGTTATGACTCACTAATCTCACTAATAAACTAACTAATCAGTGATATACAGTCTGTTGAAGGCACCTGTTCTGAGCTCTGCAAAGGGTTGGTCAGTTTAAGAACTCAGCTCTAACATCCCTGTTGGAAGGAGAATTCTCTACTACTTGAAGGGACTTCTGTGCATGTGTGGTGGGTTGACTTTGGCTGGACACCAGGTGCTCACCAAGCCACTCTATCACTCCCCCTGTCAACTGGACAGGGGGAGAAAAATACAATGAAAGGCTTGTGGGTTGAGATAAGGACAAGCTGATTATTCACCAATTACTGTCACAGGCAAAACAGACTTGACTTGGGGAAATTAATTTATTGCCAATTAAAGGACAGAGTAAGATAATAAGAAATAAAACCAAATCTTAAAACACCTTTCCCCCACCCCTCCCTTCTTCCTGAGCTCAACTTCACTCCCAATTTTTCTACCTCCTTCCCCCAAGTGGCGTGGGAGGACAGGGAATGGGATTGCCGTCAGTTCATCACATGTCATCTCTGCCATTTCTTCCTCCTCACCCTCTTGTCCTGCTCCAGCGTGGGGTCCCTCCCACGGGAGACAGTCCTCCATGAACTTCTCCAATGTGGATCCTTCCCACAGGCTGCAGTTCTTCACGAACTGCTCCAGCGTGGGGTCCCTCCCACGGGAGACAGTCCTCCATGAACTTCTCCAATGTGGATCCTTCCCACAGGCTGCAGTTCTTCACGAACTGCTCCAGCGTGGGGTCCCTCCCACGGGAGACAGTCCTCCATGAACTTCTCCAATGTGGATCCTTCCCACAGGCTGCAGTTCTTCACGAACTGCTCCAGCGTGGGCTCTCCACAGGGTTGCAACCTCCTTCACGCATATATACCCGATCCGGTATGGAGTCCTCCAGGGGCTGCAGGTGGATATCTGCTCCACTGTTAACCTCCATGGGCTACAGGGAAACAGCCTGCCTCACCATGGTCTTCACCACGGGCTGCAGGGGAATCTCTGCTCTGGCACCTGGAGCACCTCCTCCCCCTCCCTCTTCACTGACCTTGGTGTCTGCAGGGCTGTTTCTCTCATATATTCCCATTGCTCTCTTCTGGCTCCAGTTACATAGGGGTTTTTCTCCCCTTCTTAAACATGTTATCCCAGAGGCGCTACCATCGTCGCTGACTGGCTCAGCCTTGGTCAGCAGCAGGTCCGTCTTGGAGCCACCTGGCATGGGCTCTATCAGACACAGGGGAAGCTTCTGGCCTCTTCTCACAGAAGCCACCCTTGTAGCCCCCCTGCTACCAAAACCTTGCTACCCAATGCAGCATGGCAGTCCTACATCTGCATTGGTCAGATTTACAGAAAAGTGAAGCAGATGGTGAAACTCTGGACATATCACAGTATGTATTCAGCTGAGACTTGTAAGAGCAAACTGCAGTCTCGAGCAAGCCCTTTGCCATTAATTTTCATAGTCACTTGGGAAACTATTATAGAAAAAGCAGGCAGGCAAGTTTCCTGCATGAAAACCTCATTTCATCTGTAGAACTAAGCGTTTATCCTGGGATATCCGATCAGCATTTAGACTCTGTATTAACCTTCCTGCTACCACTGCCCTCACTTTTTCCTTTCTTCCCAAAGTTCCTTTCTCTGGCAAAGAAATACAATCAGAGAATCAGAGAGCTGTGAAGAACTCAAGTCAATAACTTTTTTTAGACAGTGTCAATAATACCCTAACCACCCAGACAGATGCTTGTTTATTTTTTTCTTTAAAAAATTCTCTTAACACAGATTCTGTATCATTCTCATGCAGTCTGATCCACTGCTTGACCATATTTGTTGTACATTAAACAGATTTTTTTCCTCTTCTTGAACCTTTGAAAACAAGCAGTTCTTTTCCTCTTTATAAAAATGAGATTTTTTTTTTATTTGAAGAACTGCCAATCTGTTAATATTCTCTTTTCCAGACTAAACAAACCATGTTTTCTAAATCACTTGTGATATTTTCTGTACCCTCCAGGCACCTTTTCAATAAAAAAAAAGAAGGAACTGGATTTAAAAAGTTATTTTTTTTCCCTTATCTTATGTAATTTCTTTTCCACTTGCTATCATTACTCCTTCAGTCTTTCTCTTTTTCTGTGATGCTTCAATCTTTCCCTTTTTCTGTGATGTTTATTATTTTCTGCATCCTGACCCAAATCAGGCTGGAATCCTCCTCCATAGTTTATATCTCACATATCTGAAACAAAATATATTTAAAAAAAAAAAAAAAGGAAGAATGTCAAGTTGTCCTCATTGCACTTCCAAACGCCAAACACATCCAAATAATTACTTAAATGAGTAATAATTACAATAATTAGTACAAGTTATTACTTTTACCATGAAAACTCACTCTTAAATTTTAGGTACCACACTATAAGGTTCCATGTTATCATCTTTACAATCAAAATTTAACATTTTGCCACCCAAATCTGTATTATTCATTATCGAAGGTTTTATCTTTACAAAAATCTCAGTGAATCTTTGATTTTTCTGCCACAAAACTCTCTGTTGTTAAAATAAAAGCACCTTGCTTTCATTTCCTTCATTCTTTGCCTTGGTTTTTGTTTTTTGTTTTGGGTTTTGGTTTTTTTTTTGATTGGAAACCCTTTGGTGCAAAACTGTCTCTTACTATGTTTGTAAAGTACATAGCAGAATGAGGCATTAATCCCACTTGGGGGTTCTCCTGTTGTTGTATTGCCAGGCAAAATATTTTAGCTCTAAAATCTCCAATAAAAATATTTCTCTTGCTACTGTCAGTAATAGCTATTTCAGGAAAAAAGAAAGCTAAAAATCCAACAAAAAGTAAAAGTAACTTGGTAACACGTTCAATCTTTCATCTCAATGGTCAAAAATCAAAAGATTTAATCTGATAGAAGACAAATGGTTTGGGGAAATAGCAAATGCATGTGAAATATGGCTTGAAAGCTCTCCTGTGAGAGGCTAGAGAGGACACAAAGCTCTTTAAGTGTGAGGGGGGAGCACTTTCTGTGCCATTAGTGCTTGATTAGATAGTATAACAGATAATGTAAGAGAAAATTAGACTCTGACAAGAAGCAATTGAACCTTGAGTTTTGACAGTCATGTTGGACACCTTATCACTTTTATCCTTAGGGCCTCTTAGATGGCACATAAGGACTTTGTTCCAGTGGATAATTATCATAAGTGCATAGTGAAATGTTATGCCTTTTTCCAAAGACACATTGGTTAGCCCCAAGCACTGCTGCGGTGGAGTATTTTTGGGGGCCTGATTTTGTATGCTGTACAATACGGCAACTGTGGTCTTTGCCAGGCTGTAGAAAAATACAAAGGTCATAAAATCAAGAGTTCAAAAAGCTGAATAGACTTCAAGTCTTGACCTGCTTGATTGGTAGACAGTTTTAAATTTTCTAGCATAGATTAGAAAGAGTAGCTATTGGGTTACTCTTGTGTTCTACATGCAATCATTTTTCTAAGTTATATCGATGTCACAAGTCAAGCATGAAGCGCTTAAAAGAAGCAAAGAGGATTCACCTCAGAGTTTAAAAAAAAAAAAAAGACTTTTGAGATGAGACTAAACAGATGCAACTCCTGTGAAAAGCAGAAATTTACCACATTACTTAGAGAAGGTGAAAGCGGTGGGCTTTGGTTGTAGTCTCAAGTTAACCTTCCACCCAGGTGTACACTGCAATTGTACATAAAACTGCTAACATTCTGCCTGTGAAAATCACTTCCAAATATTTCAGTGAGGTTGCAGGAATCTCTTCGTCTAATGATACATTCAGATACCAGGATTTCTGAAACAAATGGATCAAAGAGGATGCAAGTGTTAACAAATATCCTATATGTGAGTGGTGCTTAGTTTTCATACTTTCAGGTTCAGAGTCCAGAAGGTGTCTAAAAGCATAACTCTATCTAGGATGTTAGCAGCATCTATCCAAAACAGCTTGCCATGAAAGCTTTGCATTTCAGAAAATCAACTGGCTTTATGATATTACCGTCATTTGGGAGATTTAAATGTCATTAATATCACTGTATTAAATCTAAATCTAGGAAAATTTCAGTTTCACTCAGTGAATTTAAGGCTAAATTTAATCTCTATCTACACACAATTTTTGCCTTTCTCTGTCATCATTAAAACGAAAGATAACTGTATAAAAATTGATGCAATAATGAATTGTTTCTAAATTGTACATGTTCCAAGGAAAAGGGTTTATCAGACTCTTGTGCTTTTCATTGGCAATAACAAAATAGTTACAAATACTGTAAATTAGCCACCCAGTAGTTCATTATTGTAAACAGTATTATCTTAAAAGTGATTCAGAATAATGTTTTGGGTTTTTTTTTTACACTTTCTAAGTAAGCAGAGAGCCTTTGATTCCAGGAAAGTCTATTTGTTTTCTGTCAGGGGAGGAGGAATGTGCACACAACTTTGGATGCAACTTGCTAATGTCATAATTCACTCTGAAACATGATCCATACAGATTTGCCCACAAATGCAAATTTGATTGGTTTGCCAAATTTCAGGAAGGGCCCACAGAGTGAGTTCAGGTGCGTAGTCTTCCATTTCATATGTTCATACACTGAAGCATTCCTGACCAGAGTATGAGTGTTTACAAAGGTCATATTAATGATCTGTGTAGAATAGGGGTAATTTCTATCTGATTTTTATTTTGTATTCTGCCCAACATAGGTATTTAGTAAGACAATAAGTAAATTCATGCAACAAAAAATAAATCACAATGTAATTTTGCAAGGTCAGAGTAACCAGGAAACTATTAGAGGTGAATTCATTGTTATTCATTTAACTTCAAAGTTAAATGTCAGTTCCCATGACCCAGTAAATGGAGTGTAATTACTGAAAGTATATAAATGATATAACTGAGAAAAATCTGACTCCTGTAGATGTTCTTGAGAAAGGGTTTTTTTCATACATCTGGGTGATTAAAAAATTGAACTCCTGGACAGCAAGATCGGTCAAATTACTTCCCCATCTCCTGACAGAAAAAGCACACTTTGAGGGGCCTTATTAAGCAATCTATCTCTATTGAGCTCATTAAGTTCTGGACAGCTAATAAGAATATAATAGAATCTTGGATGTCCTCTATAACATAATCTGACAAGTTGAAGCTCCACTCCAACTTCATTTGGATGGGCAAACAATGAACCATATGCTAGTTTCAAATTCAACTTAGCTTCCTTCTTGGTTTAGTAGGACTCATGCATTTAGAAAGATAGCTTAAATAAAAATCAGTGTTGCCAATTCAGCTTCATTCTAACCTCTCTTTTTTCCTTGTGAATGCTAACTGTCACAATTCATCTCACTTCTTACTCTGCAAAAGACAAGTATAGTCACTCCTTAAAAGATGCTCGTAAACATCTATGCATAAAAATCCATTTTAGTGCATAACAAGAAGTTGGTTTTGGTCTGACAAAACATAGTGCTTAATTATGTATTCATGAACAACGTATACTGGCACCTGACATACTATGTATTTCTATACTTACATTCATATCTCTCATTTAGAAAGCCCCATTACAGGTTGTATATGGATTTAATCCATCCTTCTGCCCATTTTCTTTCCCTTTTTTGAATATGGGATGCTTTGACCTCTTGTTCCTTTCTTTTTCCTATTGGATCAGAGAGAAGTCCTCCTACATTTAATTCTTATTCCAGTACCAATCTACTTGGTAATAACGCTGTCAGAAACCCAACATGTAAGTCACCAGCCAGTCCACCTAAGTGGCTAACACAGTTTTTCAAGCACAGCAGCTTTATTAGCCAGTGGCACTCAAGGGAGAGAAGGGAATAATGTAACTCCTTAGCTCAAATGATCATATGCTAATTCGCAGCAGTAAAAGTTTCTCAGTCTGCAAGACAAGTCTGAAGAAGCCTTGAATTCTCACCTCCAAAGTGAGAGATAATTTCTCTGATCTAACAGCAAAACCCTCCTGCTTTTTCTGGAAAGAAAGAGCTCTCCTTGCTCCAAGTGTCCACTGTGCTGTGCATCTGACCTTTACTGACTCTGTTAAAACTGTGCTTCTCCTCCCATTTTCTTAAAACCTAGTACAAAGGCTGAGGCGTAGAAAGCTTTCCCAACTACTGGAACTGGAAGTTGGGTTTTCTCAACACTCATCCTCCTTCCCATTCAAAAAGCTCTTATGTGAGTGCAGTGCCGTAGTGAGCTCGAATACGACACTGACACAGAAAGCGGCGCAAGCAGGGGTACAGCCCTTGTGTTGCTGCAAGCCCTCCACTACTAATTCAGCCACTCTGGTGATCAGATGCCATGTATTGTTCATCAGATCATCTGAATGTACCCTTCTCAGCTAACTTTTTGCACTGGTGATAAAGCCTTAGGGTACTTAAAGGCATGAAAGTCTAGATTAGCTCTTATATAGAGAGAAACTATTTACAAAAGCAGTCCAAATAAACTCGTCATTCAGAGGAAGAAAACTGTCATCAGAGGTCATCCAAGCCCCTGGTAATGTCAAGGACTGGTACAATAACAAACTGAAAGATTCTATACATGGGAGAAAATTATTACAGCTGGAATTATTGAAATTCTTTTGACTATAATAAGATGAGACTGGTATCCTGCCTCGGACTATATTTGTGAGTTACTGGGACTGAATCAAGCTGGAAGAAGCAACTTTTATTATCATCGCTGCTGTTCTTGTCTCCCAGATTTCTGGGATCTTCCACAACGCTACTCTGACTTCATCAGGCAGGTCATGAAATGCATGGAAAAGGACAGAGGAAGGGAACTAGGTGCTGCAACACCTCCATTGCCTGTGCTAAACGTTGAATGTCACCTGTAACATAAGACTCCCCCTTTTCCACAGTTTTCCTTCAGCCATGTATTTCTACTCATTTATCCCTTCACCTAATATTCTTTGTTTTCTTAAAATCAAATTCACCTTTTCCAGTGCTGCTAACCTGTGGCCAGAATAGAAGGAAGCACCTGTTTGTACAGCCTAGCAACCCAGCAAGTGTGTCAGACCTTGGTGTGCATGATCTGCTCCTCCCACAGCAAAGTCAGGAGCAAAAATCAGCCCCAGAGACAGAACATGCCTTTTATATCTTTACTGTTCTTTTCTCTCCTTGTTTATGTTCATTTATTTTGCTTTATCTAACAGGAGATAGGATCAGACTTCAGCTGCAAGATCTCAAGTTGCCCTAAACTCTCTTTCTTTTCTCCCTTCAAAGAGAAAAGAAAACAATAGCATAAAAGACAACAAATGTGACCTTTGAATCCTTTTAACCATATGTGTTCATTCCAGAGGTAATACGAGTTGCCTGTTTTCAGGCTTGAACAGCCAAACTAGTCTCTCTGCGAGTGAGTGTATATGCTGTAAGACCATACTCAAACACCCTCAATGGTGTTGCCCGTTCATGATCAATCCTTTGGTATTCTGGGGACGTACTCTGTGTCTCAATTGCACATTGAGGATGCTTTGTGGATTAATTCATATTTCATTGTTGGAGCTTGCTGAGACGCACCCCCAGGATCCTAGTCTTGACTTCTGCAGCAAACCTTGGTTCATGTCTAGAGCACACTTGTGGGTTTTCTTTTTGTGGAAATCAGAATACATGGCAGTCTGGTATGAAGAAGACTGATGTTAGCATGTGACTGCAGCTAGGACGTAAGTATGGGCACCTGCTGACTTGAAGTGTCTGAAGTTCACTGGAACATCACTGATACTGGTGTCATCTACCATTCTTTCCCAATTAATCATGAAAGATCCCACTTGTCTTGCTGGGAGCTCAAGAGAGAGCAGAACCCAGCCTAGCCAATTAGCCCAGACCGATCCATCAAGAAGCTCATGTGAGAGAGGTTTGTGTGTACATGGGAAGAAATTAGAAGCAAATTTAACATGAGCTGTGCAATGACGGGAATATAATCTTTAGCTATGTCAGGCAGGGACTCCTCTGAGCTTAAAAGAAGAGAAACAGGAAATAGGAAGGAAATTTTTAATTCTTTCTTTTTTCAGATTTTTTTTTTTTGGTGAGCAAATGACAGATAACAGTAATTTGACCTGAAACCGTAGACCACCAGTGACTATTTAAACTCATAGCAGTAAGAGTTTTGTTAATGTCCTAGTCTTCAGGGTCCTGAGAACCTTCTTATTACAGCATCAGTCATCTGTACTTGTGCAAAGTAGTCATAAAATACTACCGGCTCCAAACTGCAAATGTATTAGACCCAATTTACAAGGTGAGAAAATTACTATGCAACAGAGGCACCGAGGTTTTGAGTCCTGTCTTAACACGCTCTTGGCTCTTACAAATAACTCATCAAGAGTAGCCTTCCCATTTAAAAAAAAAAAAAAAAGGTCAGCCACAAGTGGAGTGAAATCCTGGGATACAGCACACAGTTTTTGTTGTCTATGTGATGTTCCATTTCACTGATACCTCTGTAACAAATCTACCACAAAATGACACTCCGCAGCTGAACATTCATGAGGAGAATCACTGACTTAAACCAGCTTATCCTTCTTTTTTCCCAGTCTATTTTATATCCAATCCACATGGTCCTTCAGAAGGTGAAAAATGTAGTGCACTATCTCTTGGTTAACTCTCCAACTCAAGAATAATATGAATTTCTTCTTATTTTGTTGGGTATTTTTCCTCTCAATATTCATTTTGTTCTCATTAGAGGGAAAAAAATTGTTTCCCCAAACAGCTGCTCTTTCAAAAAGCACCAGATGAATCCCACAATTCTACCTGCTCATGCATACATATAGTGATATAGATATATAATTTGTCATACAATACCTCCTCCTCCTAACAGTGTGTGCTGTGCCCAGTGAGGTGTGACTGGACATCATAAGCAACTCCATATGATTTCACATGATGCACCACCCTAGTTCTGCCGCCTGCAGTACAAACCACACAAAATTTAGGTGACAAAAAACAAACCACAAAGACAAAACTTGACAGAAACAAAACAAAGTGTTATTACTTTGTCACTACCTGAACTTAAGGGCACGGTTTTCTGAGAAATCAAAATGCACCTTTTCCTCTACTTGAAATGAAACGATTAAATGAATCATGCAGTGGTTTGTTTTACATGATATAGTCTCCCATGGTCTCCTGGGAATGTCGGTGAGCCGTAATAGGCATTGGGATTTTTCACTGGATACTTGCACTTCTGAGGAAATAGAGCCTTACATCTGCTGTACCCACAGCCCTCAACAGAGTTACTTGATCTTTGGTGCTGTGGATGCACAGAATAGCTAGCAGCATTCCTTTAACTCACAGTTCAGGGAAAAAAAAAAAAAAAAGGGAAAAAAAAGAAAAAAAAGAAGGGAAAAAAAAAGAAAAAAGGAAAAGAATAGCTCTTGCTTTCTTTTTCTTTCCTTACATACCTCCAGAAGATAACAACTTTCAAAACTTTTATCTCACGATAGGGAAGACAATAAATGCTTTTGAAATAAGAGCTGCTATATCTTATGCAGGTTTGAGGAACATGTGCATATTTGCAAGTTCATGTAGTATATATAACAGAGCCATGTTTTCAAGATCACCGCTGTGTAAACAAGAAAAAATAATGAACCAGAATTTCAAAAGAGTTTAACCTCATCACCATGATATTATCAACACACATTACGCTGAACTACAGACTGTGATCTCTGATTTGCACCCTGAATTTCTACTGCAACATATTAATATGTTTAAAAATAAAGGAAAATTTAAATGTAATTATAAAATTATTTCAGAGAAAACATGTTGTCTGGCTGAAACTTTAGAGTTTATTAATTGAATTATATGAAAGCAATAGCCTGCATGTTGCTAACATTTCAAAATTTTAGTGTTGTTGCAGAGATCTATATCAAGTGAATTAAAATTCTTGTGTATCATAAAATTAAACTAGTATTGTCAAGAAGGCACCTGACCTAGGTAGCTACTACCTATAGAATCTTCTGACAATTCCAAACTAAATGTCTGCCTGTTATTAATTATGTTTCAAGCCACATCATGATTTTGGTACATATAGCTACTCATTAGTGCCCCCAGTAATCATATGGGACTCTGATTTTTGAGAGTCTTGAAGTGTAATAGTCTTATTATTTATTTATGAATATTTACATTTTAATTCAACACATTTGGGGGGAATTCAGTTTGAGACAACTCATACATCCAGGTATCTTAATCAAAAAATAAATTCCACTCTTCAGGTCTAACGCAACCTCATCATCTGCTGTCAGGAGCTGTTCAACAGTTCATACGATTCAGAAATAATACATTACAAGATCAAAAGGTGAACACTATGTTAGAACTGTCTTCCAAATGGAACTTCTTTGCGTACAAAATTCAGACTTTAAATGTGTCTTCATTTCTGAAGGGGAACAAAAGTCAAAATCTAAGGTTTTCCTGCAAGGCACAACATTCCAAAAAACTTTGTTTCAACTGCTCTGAAGCGTTACATTTTGATAAGGTAGAAATCTGCTGTTCTGATAAAATTGGAAAAGTTGCTTCATCTTTTTTACTTTTACTATATATTAAATGATAATATAAAATAAATGTCAAAATAAAACATTTTGACCTTATCAAAATGTTTCATTTTGGTAATTTTCCCATCAAGGTTTTAGATGAAATTGGTACATTCTTGAAAAACCTTTAGGTGTTGTTACATTGGCATTTTCTTCTGGCAACCTGTTACACTGGAAAAATCTTGACTAGTTCTCATCAACAGACACTGCCAAAAATGCCATTTTCCTCCTGTAGGTCTATATGTCTATTTGTTGTGTTTCAACCTCTCTTTGTGATGTAGATTTGCCTTCACTGAATTAGTGAACTGAAATGACTTTTTCTAAACCATGAGTGTGGAGAGGTGAACTGTGACTTGTGCTGCCTGTGGTTTCCTTGTAGCTCCCAAACTGGGGCTATTTCAGATGATCGATGACATGATATAGTCATGCTAGGTGATTTTGGGTCCCTAGTTTTGGATAGAAAGAAGCTGGTAGGAGCTGTAGCTCATAGCCAGCTGTCTATCTAGCCCAGCCCCCCTGTGATGGGCTAGGGAGTCATTGCTATCTCTCCTCTCTCATATTTGTCCTTCCCTTGAGCTCTCTGAGCATATGCATATATGGCAGTTGGCTGTTATGGCTCTTGACCACATGGAGACTCTGGTGTTCATCTCCTAGTGTGACAACTGTTGGCCTATAGGCGCTTCAAGTTGTTTTACTGTTTTACTTCCCTAAAGGACAGCAGAGGCATAAATGTTGAAATGATCAAATCGTTTATTTAGACGTATTTAAAGGACTCTTAAAAGATACATTTGTTGGTTATGAAAAAGGAATAGTCAAAGCACCCAGAACTGAAATTCCCCCAAGTGAATCTGCAGCCTAGGCAATTAGAATTTCTTCATAACAGTCTGTTAATTTGATTTCATGATCTCCTGTGGGGCTCAGAAATAAAAGCCAAAAAGTTGCATAATGGGAAAAACATACAAATCATGGCCAAGTACAGAAAATAGTGACATCAAATAAAACTATTGGCAATGACTGATGCATCCCTCGATGTTGGTAGGAAGCTAAAAATCTGTCACCAGCTAACATTTACTATATACGACACTTTTACTATACTCCTGTTCAATTCTAACTTCTTCACTCTGCTTCCTATCTTGATTAAAAGACTATCTTCTATCTTCACAAATGTTTCAGTCGGAAAGTTAAAACTTCAGTTCATGGACAGACAGGATTTACAGTTACATTAACTTGTCTGTAAGTAGGAGCAGCAATGAAAAAGGCAAAGAAAGGGGTGATAGAAAAAAGGACCTGAAGAAAACTCTTAAGTAACTTATGTAGTGTTCTGCATCATGCGGAACATTCGGGAGGTATATTTTGAGCAATGCTTTCTTTTTTTCTTCATTCTGCGCAGAAGGCATTCCAATCGTATGTATTTATTCTACCTGAATCTCTTACAGAAAATAGTATATTAAAGGACAGAAATAATTCCAGTTCAAGTAGAATACTAAATACTAAAAACAGTTCCTTATTCCTTCAGAATCTCATGTTTCACTGTAATAGGACAAAAATGTATTTGTGTTTTGGCATTGGTAGAGGGGATGGGTGTGGATGACAATTTTTTTCGTAAACGTACATTAGAGACAAATGGTGCATAATTTAGATTCTCTCCTGGCTTGTTGAATCTACAGGCAGACATGCTTTCTGTTGCATTAACATTTTGATTGAATGAGCAGGGTCAAAACCATCACTTTTCTCGTCTAGGGAAGGAAAACTATTCCGAAGCCAATCATCAATCAATGTATGTAATCAGCCTTTTAAAGTACCTTGGACTTTACACATAACTGGCTCTCTGTCGTAATAAAATCTAAATATCAACATCTTTTTCATTCAATAGTCCTACCACATATACAATAAAGTGTTAAAAGGCCAATGAGGACTTGAAATGTGTCTTGCTATTAACAAGATTATTGCAATGGATTTATTCCAAAGGTTGCACCATTTCAACTCCATGACCTTTGGTATGTTAATTAATTTGCATATAATTGTTTATACAATATTGTAAGGCATAATATAGTCTTCTTACTTTATTCATTTTCTTGAAGTTAATGGCTTTTAAAATAAACCCAATAAAGTCAAAGAAAATGTCACTAATATCAACCAAGTACGCCTTTCAATATAATTTAATAGTCACTGACACTCTGTAAGCCATAAAAGCAACATGCAACTATCTTTTAACAAGATACTGGTTTTAAACAATGTACTGAAGCCATCCAAAATTATGTTGGTGGCAAGTATGAGCAGTAAAGGTGGTTAGTAATTACATGGCAACTTTCATTTGTAGTGCTTCACCAAGGATATCCAATTTGGCACATGGGAAACGAAGACAGAAAAGGTTAAACAACTTGCCCAGGTTTACATAGTGAATCAATGGCAGAGGGAGAAGCTCAGTTGTTTACGTCTGCATTCTCATCCCTTCAGTCGTATCACCCTCTGTGTGTGATACTTTTGAGATACCTGTTCTACAGACTGGACGTTGACTGGGACAGGATCTGGTTGGTGGGTAAGATTACTTCTGCCAAATATATCAGGGTCAGACTTGTAATAAGCACAATGTCATTAGTCTCCTTACTTTCTGAAGAGTAATAATGAGGTTTATACACTTTAAACAATCAGATTATCATTATCAGATTGTATCTGTTGTTAATATAAATATCAGTCTAACACAATTTTACCTCTACACAAATGTGTGCCCAACCAATAGTGAAAGAAACAACATCCATTTCAACAGAGGTAGAGGGGATGGGTGTGGATGACAATTAGTCATCTAGGTGAGCACTGTATGCTTAATTTCAGATTGCAGTTTTCTTGACTGTTAGTATTCTTGACTATTAGGATACCTCCATTGGACCAAATCACTGTTTTCTTTGTTAACTTAAACATCAAATAACACCTCAGAGCTACAGAAACCAGTGGAAAACTAACTTATGAGCTCATAAGACACATACAAAATGTATGTCCAAGGGTAGCGTATTCACTTTCACAGACTAATGTAAGATCTAAATATCATGCAGCAGTAAATTTGTGGAGCATATAAGAGCCCAAGCCAATAATTTTAAGGTCTTTGAAGCTCATATGACATTATCTCTTCTCTTTGAACTCGCTGCGGAAAATGGTTCTAAAAAACTCAAGTAGCGTGCTGTTCTCTGCCACAAATAACCTGATTGCTGAATGCTCTGTTACTAGATATCTCTCTCACAGTAATTGCAAATCAGAGAATTTGCTTGTGATAGTTCCTGAATCTCTTGGACTTGCTCCAGGTCCAAGGTCAGAAAATAGACACCTGATGGTTACCCTGCAGATCTTGGACCCACATCTAAACATCTACCATTCATCCTCAGAGAAGTATCATGAATATTTTAATTAAAAAAAACTTTAAACATGTAATAGTCAACACTAAATGTAAGATCCTACCCTATCATCCTTGTCAGGTGAATATCTATATCCTTGGAAAGTTGACAGAGCCATTACTTGGCTATTCAAGACAGTAATCAGATTTTCTGAGCATCAATCAGCAATCATGAAGTCAGGAACATTTTATCATGAAGTCAGGAATACAGACAGTTTTCATAAGCTAATCAGCAGGCATCAAATAGACAATCAATTTAATTAGTGGCTCACATTTGCGTGGCAATCACAGCTGCCAAACCTAGACGACAAATTTCATTAGTAATGAAATCTGAGAACTATGATTTGTGAAACCTATCATCAGGCTGGAATTGTGGTTATTTTAAAAGGAGAGTCATTATGGTAGTTTGGGACATTTAAGGAATTTAAGTTGCATGGTGGGGTTCACTTTCTGGTGTCTCTTTTGTTTTCAGGGTGAATCAACATTCAGGGTCATGATTTTCAAAGAGCTCATCTCTCAGTGTGGACCATAGTTTCAAACAAAGCTAGTGTTCAACATTTAGACCTATAGAGTTATTTGAAAAATACTAGGCCAGAGCTAGTTACACCTGGAGCATTTCTAGTGCAGTAAATAATTCTACAGCTGAAAACTTAAGACACACACATATGTGCATATTTATGCATAAATTAACCATCTACAAAGGAAAAAATAACCAACTAAATCAAAAGGAGAAAATGTTTCTGACATGTAATATGCCACTTATTGAGAAGAAGAAGAAGAGATAGTAAATCCATCAAGGAAATGTATTTTTTTCTTGAGGAAGCAGTGTCTCTTGTCCATTAAACACAGATATTTGCTGGGTTACTTTCCTTGGCTATATACCATGTCCCAGCCTTCAACACATTGTAAAATTAAAGGTGTTGCTGTTTTTGCCTTGGAGTGAGGGGATTGACAAAAGGTCTTCTTCAACCCTATTTTACTGAGACTCTATAATGTACCTATGTGTTACCATTCTAGGCTCTACTCTCAACAGCTAGTATGCACCAATTCCTCTAATCAAGCAGCTGAAAATATAATCTCTTGCGTCCCTGTAGTCTGAGAAACAGAAAGAAACACCTGGAATTTCAGATCATTAATGCCCTAGATGTTGCAGCTGTGGAATCTAAAAAGTGACAGTGACCTCGAGAAGGACTCTATTATGATGCTATTTAGGGTCTGCTAGCCCTGTATGAGATACTGTCACCTTACAGCCATACTCACACTTAATTAAGAGCCTGTTTTAACAGTGGTACATCATTTGGCATTATAGTCACAGAATGATGGAAGTACTTGACATACATGGAAAAGAGAGATACATATTTAGGCTACTCTTGTCGTGGTTTAACCCCAGTTGGCCACTGAGCATCACGCAGCCGCTCTCTCACACCCCCCACAATGGGATGGGGGAGAGAATCGAAAGGGTAAAAGTGAGAAAACCTGTGGGTTCAGAAAAAGACAGTTTAACAGGGAAAGCAAAAGCCGCGCATGCAAGCAAAGCAAAACAAGGAATTCATTCACTACTTCCCATCGGCAGGCAGGTGTTCAGCCATGTCCAGGAGAGCAGGGCTCCATCACGTGTAACCGTTACTTGAGAAGGCAAATTCCATCACTCCGAACGTCCCCCCCTTCTTCTTCGCCCAGCCTTATATGTTGAGCATGATGTCATATGGTATGGAATAGCCCATTGGCCAGCTGGGCCAGCCATCCCGGCCACGCTCCCTCCCAGCCCCCCGCGCACCTGGCAGGGCACGGGAAGATGCAAAGTCCTTGACTAGCGTAAACATTACTTAGCAACAACTAAAACATCAGTGTGTTATCAACATTATTCTCATACTACACCCAAAACACAGCACTATACCAGTTAATAGGAAGAAAATCAATTCCACCCCAGCCGAAACCAGGACACTGTAAAATGCAGTTGAAGCATCCTTATGAATCAGCTTTGAATATTGGATCACTACCTTATTTGAAATGTTCACTGATTTTGACTGGAACAGTCCCTGAATTTTGACATGACTAATTCAACTGCTGCTGACTATCACCAGGATTAACACTACAATGAGCACAATGCTCACCATCATCTTAAGATAAAGATAAAGCTTTATATACTTTAGTTTAATCACTTATCTATTGCTAAAATTATAATTGTAGTGCAAAAAGCTAGATTTCTGTGTTAACAATATCTAAACATTAAAATCAGACCTATTTAAATCAAATTTAAATGGATGGAGGCTGCCAGGAGGCCCCAAGGATTTGAGTTTATCCAACCTTTCCTAGGAAAATTCAAGATAAATCTTCAATCATAAACTTCCATGTTTTCTCATCTTGCAGTTTAATCTTTTGTGGCATGAGGTTGCAATCCTGATTTTAACACCCTTTCCTTACAAATGCACAATGTTAAAAAAATGGCAGAAATACAAATAGTAAGTAAAAGTTGCTGTAGAAGGGAATATATAAACAGCTTGGACCTTTTTTTTTTCTTTCAAACTAAGAATCACAGTGTGAATTGGACTTAATGCCAAGAATAAAGTAACAGCTTAAAATGAACAGTTGAAATTAACAGGTGTTATAGCATATGCTAGATTTAACTGCCAAGTATTTCACACCTTCATTAAAACCTTTCATGTCAAATTTAAGGCAATGTTAAAATAAAGAGGAAAAGCATAGCTTAAAAATGAATAGCTAATTGTTAAGTTTCAGAATCAGGATATACGGTGGCAGGGAAATTCTCAGTTCATTTTGTGTAGGAATATATTTTAACCGGGAAGACACTCAACTAGAGTGTATCACACAAAACTTTGTGTTCAACTTTTAGAAAGTAATGTAATCTACAAAGCATTTCAGTAGGGGAGATAATGGTACAACAATGCATTCCTGTTTCATGGGGGTATGATAAAGGCAAAACAGACCAAGAGCAGTGAGGTGCACAGACTGAATGTTGAAAGACCTGGAAAACTATAGCCCAGAAATCTGGTATTGCTTTTGCTAATAACAGCCACAGGCTTTCTACTGAATTTGCAAGGTCTCAGGACTTGTCAGGATAATGTTGTGTTAACTTATCACTGTAACTGCATTTTTTCTCCTGAGCAAGTGGCTATGGCTAATTTGTTTTGTTTCGCTTTTTTCATTATTGTATGGTACAATCATATTTTCATACAGATATGAGAAACAAGTAGTTATTCTGTGCAGAATGAGGTATTTCTGACTCTAACAATGTAGTGTAGAGAAATACAGACTTGGTATGATAGCAGAGGCTTTAAGTAGCAGAGACACAGGATACAGTGTAGAAGAGTAACAGCATGGGATAATAAGGTTTGGCACAAGTTTGGCATTAGAAATCCCACTGCTATAAACAACTCACCAATGGTCAATAAAAGAAATTCAGACCTGGAGCTGGACTACACTGGTCTTAGGAGTAAAAAAGAGAAAAAAGAAAAATACTATTTAGAATACATAAAAGCCACCATATATAATAAATTCAGTTGCAACACGGAGTTGCAGACCAATGAAGAAAAAACAAGGGGTACAAGAGTGTTAGCAAACCTATAAAAATAACCCCAAGTGGATCCTCGTCACAGAGCTAAGGACCCAGGGGGAAGCAAAAGGCGAACATAGCTCCAAGAAAAGGAGTAGAAACTATGAAGTGTGTGTTTAACAATATTAACTTTATTATTATTATTGAGACTTTTTCAGCACAAAAGTGTTCTTTCTTTTTATGTAATAATTAGATCTGAATTAGACTAGGTATAAAGAAGAAATGTTTTACAATGAGGGTGGTGAAAGTCTGGCACAGGTTGCCCAGAGAGTGGTAGCTGCCCCATTCCTGGAAACATTCAAGGTCAGGTTGGACGGGGCTCTCAGCAACCTGATCTAGTTGAAGATGTCCCTGCCCATGGCAGGGGGGTTGGACTTGATGACCTTTAAAGGTCCCTTCCAACCCAAACCATTCTATGATTCTATGATTCTATGAAAAGTAATTCTTGGATGAGGCCATTAAGATTTCTTTTATACAATCAATGAATTCTTGGGTTTATGAATAAGGAGTGTCTCCTCTTTGCCCACACACAAGATTTTGAGTATAACAGACTCCATGGAGGAACATAGACAGCATCGGCTCTCTGAGACTTGTACTGTTTCCCATCCATAGCAAGATCTTTTTGAAAATTCCACATGAGTTTTGTACGTGGTGAAATCATCACCAATGAATTTTTAAGGAAACATTTCCTGTACAGAAATGTTTTTCCCCAAGTTGCTTTTTTGTTTGTTTTCAGAAAACTATGTTATTAAAAATGTCTAAATCAATGGGCAGTGCATACCTACATTATTTATGTCCTTTTATCTGCAGCTTGAATCACAGTTAAAACATGCTACAGACTGATTCCCTGGGTCAATGAGCCTGGAGTTGTTTTTATTCTGAGATTATTATTCTGAGAGAGAAATGTAAACTTTGAATTATATCATACAAACTTGGCTTTTCTTTTTTCTTTTTTCCCCCCAGATACGTGTAATAAGGAGTATTATCATTTATTTGCACTCCAGTAACATGTCGAATATCAAAGTTGTATTGTCATAGGTATTGTACAAATCTATAACAAAAGCATGCTCCCAAAGATTATAATCTTAATTAAAGAGACAGGATTTGGTTATTCAATACAATTGAGAGAGGCACACGGGGGAAGTGAGACTTCCATGAATATGGGAGCAAGCATCACCAGCGCACATTGGTTGCTTAATCAGTCCAAGTATTTTTAGAATTTCAGAACTACCACAGTCTTTAAAATTGTGAGGTAATAAATAAATATTTGAAGTATGATTTCCACGCCCGAAAGCTTTAAAGGAAATAGGAATATTTGAATGTAGCAGAAAACTAAAGAAAACCTTACTGTTCACTGTACTACTTGCTTTCTGGCTTATGCAGCTATGCCAAAGCACAAATCAGGAATATAATATCAAGCATCTTCCAAAAAACAGTTAATTCAGGGAGGTTTTATTCCACTTTGGAAGTTGCTCTAGAACTCAGTTCCTCTGGTAGCTTTATGAATGCATTCTGATAATGCAATTCTAAAACATTTATTTTAGCTAATAGCTATTTTCTTCAGGTGAACATAAACTGTGCTGAAGAGCGCTGTAAAGAATGGAATCAGAAAAAAGTACGTTAGTCATTTTGGATTTTGAAAGAAAGCAAAGTAATTTTTTATTGCAGATGGATGCTTCCAAAATACGTTGTCCCTAGCCAATATGAAGGGAATGTTTAGATATGTAGCAAAGCATGAATACATATCTCTGCTGCTAATAGAGTAGCTTATTATTTTTCAACTTTTGATGGAATCATAACATCTTAAGTTTTAAAAGGTGATTGAGCAATTTTTTCCACTTTACCCATTTTTCTCTTTGACTGCTCTTTTAAAATAAGTATATGTTATGGTGCATTTTTTCTGGTCTGGGGTGGTTTTTGCCCTCCTTTTTCCCTTCCATTCCCTGATTTCCTGAAACCGTAGAACTAGACACCAATTTTAGTCCGTGGAGCATGGCAACATCTGAATAAAATCCAATAACAATACAGATACAGAGCTAGAGGTATTTCTTGAGTTAGTGGATTGTTGGGTGCATTCTTTTTATTGAAAAATTACCATCTTCTGAGGTCGAAAATGCTTTCCTTTACATTTTCCCTATTTTCAATGGAAAAGGTAAACAAAAAGCAGTGATTTTCCAGTTCATTGTTTTTCCTCAGCTCCACTGCTTTTCTTCTCTTTTTCAACTTGTAAATGGAGAAAAAAAAAAAGGAAAAGGACAAAAATGGAAGTAACAAAAAACTGGATAACAATTATTAAAAATAAAATGTGCATACTTTGTATATTAAAACACATATTTTACATCTTTTCCATTCCCATTTTTGCCTCAGATGCTCTTAGAAAGTACATTGTTCAAGTAGTCTACTTATCTACTATGTTAAAAAAAAGACAAGAACTGGCTCAAAGTATTACTAATAATAGAGATTTTTTTTTAATTTTCATTCAATGTTATGAATCCTTAACCACTGACTGAAAGTCTTTGCTACATTATGGTTGCATAGTACCTAAATAAATCAAATTATTTGTCTCTGCCTACTTGGTAGCAGACAAGGCATACATCATATCAACCACCCTAATAAATAGTAGTCAACTGTTAAAAGAACACAGCCAAAGTGCTGGAGAGGCCTGTCCATAGAGAGGGCTTTTCGTGGTCAGGTTTACAAGCATTTATACTTTTGGAGGTTTGGATTATCGATGCTCATATATCACATGTGACTAAACAATAAACTTAATTCCATCATTATACCTACATCTTTCTTATTGTCATCACTAAATTTACAATGAAATTATTGACAGAGGGAAGATTGTCGTCTCCATGTTCTCCTGTTGGCTTGTTTCAAGAGAAAAGATCAGAGCCATGGAGACAGACAATCCTGAGAAGTCTGACAGAATTCAAAATGGGAGTACGCATAGATGGAGATTTCTGTGTGTAGGTATAAAAATACAGACTGGAACCTTCAGCTAAAATCTGAGCAGTCTGGTTTCCGACTCTTTTAAACAGTTGGACAGAAGACCACAATAAAACAGAACTTCAGTGCTTTACTGTCAATCTAAATTAATCGTATGGAATCTATCATTTAATGCATATTTCTAAGAGCAATTAAACCAGAGCACAGACAATCCACATTTTCTAAAAAATAGAGTGTCATTCTGTATGTTAATTATGTTACATTTTTAAATTTTTTTGCATGTGGCTTCTGCTAAAAAAGAAAGAATCTTATGAAAAATAATTTTAAAAAAAATCAAGTTCATATATTCTAGCACCATACTTTGATCTGCAATAATCCTGGACAACCACAAAATATATTGCCTTCTGAATGGAAAACATACTAGACCAGGATCCTCTCTGTTACAAAAATGAGTCACAGACTACTCACAGCTGGGTAGCTTGACACTGCCAATTTTTTTTTAGGATAATTAGATTCTAGCTAGATACTGGAAACATCACAGATTTTTAACCCAGCTTTTGTGTATAAATTATATATTTTCCAAAATATCAGCATTTTCTATTTTGAGTTTGGATGAGTAACCTGTGTTTAGCACAGCAGGCAGTCCTTGTGCTGTCAAGAGCCAAAACACGCTTAGTTCACATTCTTCTTCAGGAAGAAGCCTCCACCATAAGGCCTGCAAGGAGCACTAGCATTTCTGAAGGGACATTGCGGCCCAACAATGTAAGATTGCTCCTTTTGTAATGCCTGAAAAGGTTTCTCTTTTTTTCAGAGTGACTCTTAAATCAGCTTAGTGAGCTTTCTTAGCGGTCCCCGAGTTCCCCTAGGTTGGGGGTCCATGAAATGACCCAGAATTGTGATATATTTGGTTGGTTCCCTTTTTAATACATAGTAGAAGAAAATTATCAACTGTCCATGAAAAGTGGATTCTTTCTTAGTATTCAAACTGTAGTCTGGAGAGATTTGCTTCCTGCAAGGGCCATTCATGCAATTTGTAGAACTTTAAAGAGGGAAATGAATGATTTGCTCTGCCTGTATTTATCCTCCATGAAGGTGCACAGCTTCTGTTCCATTATTTTAGGCTTGCTGTGCTAAATCCTTGTCCGCCCACTATAAGGAAGAGCAAGTTGCTGCTCCCGTGACAGCTCAAACAGCCCAGTCCCAGCTACTCTCCGATGTGGGTGCAGAGCTCACACTTAGCCATGTGCAGTGCATGCCGCCATGAGGAATGACCCTGGCCTGGCAGAGGTGAAGACACCACAGCAAACAGTCCACGCCTCCCTCTAAGCAACTTACGAAAACTCATCTCGAATTCTGAGGTCTCACAGTCCTAAGATACACATATGCAGGGGTGGGGGTGGGGGACGAGGAAGAAAAAATCCTATGCAAAGACAAGTAACAGGGTACTCCCAGCTTAAAAGCAAACATTAAGACCCCATTTAAAGCATGTTTTCCATTTGCTGACTTTCCAGGATGTAACTTATTCAATTCAAATGGAAAGGTCACATGCTGGATATCTTCTCTCTTTGCTTATTTTAAATATATTAAAATCAGTCAAATTTGTTAGTGTAAACACATGTGTTCTGCTTGCTAATTTGCCCTCTCAGGAACCGAGATGATGACAAAGGACGCAATCCTGGAAAGACTAGCATCCTTAGACACAGATACCTGCTTCCAAATTCCCTGCTATAAGCAGTTGAGATGGCAGTTCATGTGCTTTGAATCCTTCTGCCTACAGAATTGCAGCTTGACTCAGAAATAGCCCTGTGACTATGGAAAGGAATGAGTTCATCTTCACATCTTGTGCTTTAAGCTTTGTCTTGGGGCTCATAGCAATTCCTCTGCTGTAGATTACATGGCTGGGTACCTCTGGGATCCCTTCCCAATTTAAAAAGGCCAAGGGAGCAGCATATAAAAAATGAACTCTTCCTGGCACCTGATTCAAGACATTGCTTAGTCACATTTTCCTCCATCTTTCTCTTCAATACAGAATACGAGAAATATACAGTTCAGTAGAGTCTGTGAGCATCCTTGCTACCAGCTGGAATTTTCTTATTTCCTACGGTGAAGAACTGATGGATGGTTTTGCCTGCCCACCAGCTCTGTGAGAGAGTGCCCTAGATAATACACTCACTTCTATAACTGTACTATGATTTTAGTATAGTTACTCTTCATTCGCTTTCTGATTTTCATGTATGATACACCAGCACAACCTTTTGTGTCTATTGATCACATCATTAATGTCCAGTAATTGGTATTTTCACAATCAAACGCTTTGGTGAAAAGATATCACTCTGGCTGTGGAAGGCCTTGAGCTGCAAATCACCACTCAGGTGGGATGCCAGATGTGGGAAATTTCAAAAATTTACACACATTTGTGCGTGTATGTCTCTGTGTGTGCGAATCATATCCTAAGATTATTTTCAGTATTCAGTTTTGGCCATTGTTGGAGACAGGATAATAAACTATAAAGGCTATTGGACTGGTTTTGATCAGTAAGGCAGTTTGTTATACATTTGTAGGCAAAAAAAAAAAGTCAAAATATCAAATTCCTGCTTTTCAGCTCTTGTTTTTGACTTATGTACTACCCATTTGTGCTGCTGGCCCTTGTGAAAAGGACATAGCAGTGTCTTCTATGAGAAAGACATCCAGGTAGAAAGGGTTTCAGCACTGAAAACTTCTTCAAAGATGATTCACAGTTTTGTAGGTTTCTATTGCCTTTCCAAAAAATGGAAAATGAAGAAAAGAAATGTCATTATACTCTATGTCTCTTAGACAAAAGAAAAGCAGAGCTGAGTTTTTTCCTGTTTCTCCAGCAGCTTCTGTGTATAAATTATACATTTTCTTAAATATCTGCATTTTCTATTTCAGGTTTGAGCTGGTAACCTGTGTTTTTGCACAGTAGGCAAACCTCACGCTGTCACAAGCAACGGTGATACAGCCTCACATTTCACTTCCCTTCATCCCAAGGAGTCCTTTGCTATTATGCCATTAGAGATAATGCGAAGCTTTGAATTGAAACACCGTAGACACCAGTGATGCATGACAACCTTTCTAGCCAATGAACTGCCACTGTACAATGGGACCTGCTCAGCCACACCAGCCCTTGTTGAGAGGAGATAATAATTTCTGTAGAGCACAGTGTCAAGCTATAACACCTTCCCCTGCTAAGGAGCTGAAGGACCCGCGGTGATTCTCTCTGTGTGAGAAGATGGAAATGCACGTCAAGATTGCAAAAATTACGTATATGCACTAAATACCCTTTGAAACAGCTCTTGCTGCAGTGCAATCCCCAAAACACCTTGGATGTGGGGTGGGGGTTGGGATGGCATGTGTTCTGTGAATTGCTTGCTTTTTTTTGGAGCACAGGGGATCAGAGGCAAAGGTTCCATCATGACTTTCTCATTGCAAAGCTCAGAATGGATGTATGCTCTATGGGTGCGCGGCTATGTGGCCAACTAAGTCTTACAGGAAATTATCACTATTAAAATCTTCTAAATTTTTTATGAAAGACACAGAAGACAAGCAAAACATTTGTTATGTAAAGTATTCAGGGAGACTTTCATTTTAACAGCATCCATTATTCCCCTTTCTTTAAGCTGTACAGCATTTTTATGAGGAAAATTCCCTGGTTGATAGTGTCTTTTTATACAGTATTAAGATGATATTAACTCCCCCTTTGGGAGAGAAAAAGAAAATAAAAAGTAGCTGAGATAGGCTAGAGCTGTATTTGTTGTCTCTTTTATTGGAATCTGGGGCTGCTCTCTCGCAAATAAAACAGGACAAGCACATACACAAAGGGAGTGGGGAAAATAGCCAAGAAAGGAAAAAAAAGGCTTCTGTTTGTACTATTGACTCTGATTTGTAACCTCGCTGCTGGAGAAAGACAAGCACAGCACATAGTCTTATCAGCCACTCCAAGACCTGGCAAGCTTGAACCAATGTCAAGCTGTTTAAGACATTACTATTAGTTGCTTTTCTGGTCACAGGGTTAACACAAAAAAAAAAAAAAAAGAAAAAAAAGACAAAACCAAGAAAATAAAAAAGAGAAAAATTAATAAATAGCCAAGCTAAGCCAGATTCTATTGAAACAGAAAAAGGGCCGGGGGGGCGAAAGCGAAGGTGAGGAAGGACAAGGCTGAGAGTTACACCAAGGGCACAAGTCCCATGTTGTAACCAGCTTTCAGGACTCACCCAAAGCTGGTGGTGGAAATGCTATTGTTGCACTCTTCCTGTCTCTCTTGTCCACTCAGCCCATCTCTGCTTCTCTGACTTCTCAGGATCAGAAGCACAGAAATATAAAAGTGTCACTGCAAATTCTGAGCTCCTAAAATATAGTAAGCCTGGCAGCTGAAATGAAAAATGTTATTCCTTTCTGTTTTGTTGTCCTCCCAGCAGTACTGTCAAACTATCACTGCCAAGTATGGCGACTGGCATAATATCCCATCTTCTCATCTTTTTATTCATCTGTTAAAGTTAACTTTTGATGTGCTGCTGTTTCTCCATTGCTTTCTCATCTTTGTACTTCTCATTTACCAGAAAATCAGAATCATCTTCCAAGGTATCAGAAGGCCTCCTTGTTTGGACTGATTTCATTATTTACATGTAAGTTTTATATATTTTTGGAAACAATGTTTTATAACAAGTTGTGTTGGTCTTTTGCTGTCTTGAGGGATGGAGACCATAGATTTCTTTGCCGCAGCCTGAGTGAAATAACAATTCCAATATGTTGTCCATGCAGTCCTGTTACAGTGCACCTAAGATCAACTTCCCAGCAGAGGCAAATTGTGGAGTATTTTATGCATCCTCTGAAGCACCCTTGCAGTGCTATGTGGAGGGAGAAACTTCCAGAACACTTCACATTTATTTCACTTACAAGAAGCCCTCAAAAGAATAAGGTATCTGTACTTGGTCCACACCTGTATGAATTGTGCAAGGTCTGCCAGGACTTCTCTATGAGCCGTTTGGGTTGACCCCTGTGTTCTTGCACATCCTGAGCACATCGAGCATACTGGAAAAAAGGCAGCTGGGCATGGCCTGTAGGTCTTTGTGAATCTCAGTCCATGTCTGAGAGGCCAATGTCATGTGTTTGCATTTGAGAACAGGAAGTTATTTTATACTCAACACCAAAAAAGTATTTCTGTATGTTACAGCAAGTCTGTTTTCTTGACTTATTGCCCATATCTTTATTATTACCCCCTTCTATTCTTCCCCTGCTCCCACCACAATCCATTTGTGCCCAATCCCTAAGGGAGAAAGATCATTTTCTGTTAATTCTGGAGCAGGGTGAGGGTTTCACTGAGGAAGGCAGCCCCACACGACATGAGAACAAGTCTAAGACATGGCAGTAAGATCTGGCTCCAGGTTCAGGTAAGCTAGAGAAAAGTCAAGAGAGAAAGAAAAGCACTGGTAGTGTTCTTTGCATTGGCCTTGAGAATGACCAAGTGAGTGGGGTAGCTATCTATCTGCTTCACCTGATGCTGGGCACCTCTCTTTCCTTTGCCTGTAACAAGTGGCATGACTTAACATGGTGATGGGGAGAACAAGAGGTGGGGAGAGTGCAACACTGTCTACAATAGGGGATGACAAGGTGGCTCTGTCTCTCCTGATTCATGTCACCCTCCCGCAGAGCTGAGTTTAATTTGTATCCCTGGAGAACATATTTTTGAGGAAAGGAAAGCATGGAGGACAGCCACAAAACTCATGGGGCTGTAGACCCTGTTCTGTACAGTGCTAACAAACTCTCCAATGTCAGAATTAAAAAAAAAAAAAAACCAAACAACAAACCCAAAAAGCCCCCCAAAAAACAACCAAAAAACCTCAAAGAACCAGTTTTATACTACACAGGCATGTAAATCGCAGAGAGAGGTTAGACAGTCCTGTGCATAGCATCACTTGACTAGTTCCAGATAAGTTAATATATAGGATTTATGTACCATTCTTCTGAGGTGCCACTGTCTACTGACTTCAGATATAGGCTTAGGCAACTCAGATGCCTTGTTGGGAGCTATTTAGCTGATTTTTAGGGAAGTTGGTGTCTAATGGGTGGAGCAGATCTCATTCTTCTAAGCAGATCTTCAAAGAGCCGTCAATTAGTCTCCACCATTCTCAGGGACATTATGTCCTTCACATAGTAAACATTTTCTGTGAAAATGCAATCCTACTGTACTCAAAAACAAATCTGTCAGAAGATTCAGATGGTTGTATATTTCTTCCCTTACCTCTAATATGGAAAAAAGCAAATTCTATTTCAACCATTATGTTTAAAAAAATACTTTTCCACCTTTGTGCCAACCAGTGAATAATTGTTTAAGTTTACCAGTCAAGTGCTTCAGTACTGAGTCTTTATCCTAGCTTTTAAAGATTTAGATTTAGAGCAATAGTCTTATATTTAATCACTTTGTAGTGTGCTATCTCATTTAGGCATTTCTGATAAGTAAGACTTTCAATATCTTTGCCTTTCTTGCTGTTGCTTGTTCAAAAGAGAGTAATCGTGATTCAAAATGAGACTGTCATCACATAAAAATAGCCTGCTTTTCTTAGGATATTTAGCAGTTGTTTTCTCTCTTTCATAGACCTGCTTCACGATAAAAAACCAGAAATGACGTGAAAGCAGGCAAGGAGTTCCAGGAGTGCATCTGGATCATGTGGTACATTTTGTGTTACTACAAATGACTGATATAAAACTGGGCATTGCATGACTTTATCCCAGTATCTACTTTAGAAGACAGAGGCAGTCGGTAAAAGGGAATGGGTCAAACACATTTATATATTTCTAAGGGTAAAACAGAAGCAAAACAGAAATGCTAATCATGTAGTAACTTTTTAATAACTTCTGGTTTATCTTGGTTGTCAGACTGAAAATCAGTTATAGTTGGTAGCTGCAGAAGGAAAGGAGTCAAAATAACATCAAGGAGTCACATGAGAAAAGGGCAGTCAGCGGAGGGAAGGAAGACCTATGTGAGAGCCTCAGAGCATATGAACTATGACTGTTCCTCTCTCATTTCTGTCTAAGGGCTTCAGGTTTGGGTTGGCTACCTCCTGTCATCCCTGTTTCTAAAACCACACAGTAAAGAGACTCATCCTTCAGTAGGTGCTTTCAGTTTCTACTTTTTTTTAACACAAGTCTAGAAACCATGTGTTATGTAAAAAAGCAAAACAAAATAAAATTTAGCAACATGACTTGTTCCACTGCATATTTCAATATTTACTTTTTTGTTCTTTAGTTGGCATTCCTACTTGACTAAATTTGGGGGTTATGTTCAGGAAAGGATCATACAGTCAGGCTCCTTACTTACTTAGAGTCATTCAGAAAGCTTTCTTAACAAATCTTCAGCTGTTGGGGCTTTAACATGCTTCAAGAACCTTTCTTCAACCTGTGCAGGTTTGCTGAGCTGAAATTATTTACTGAGGGCCATGATCCAAATCCTGTTGAAGTCAATGGAAGTCTCTCCAATTATTTCAATGGAGCTGGATCGAGTCCATAAGGCATTGACCGCTTGAAGTTGTTTTGTAAATGTTGAATCTCTCCTTATGTACAAAGCATAGTCAGTAATGAGGAACAGGCTGTAATGGGGCTGAGGGAGTATATAGTATATGTATACAGCACTTAATTAAACACATCATTCCATACTGTCATAAAACATTTCCCACACTAAGTGTTGTTCACATTACTCATAGAAGATTTAGGTTTTTGAAATTGCACACAAAAATGTCCCAGCTGTTCTATAGACTATATCTTATAGTACTTGTCACTGTGTGTAGGAAGGGTAATTAACCTAAAGAACATTATATTTCACTGCCAAATGTTAAATGTCAGTATTATAAATTTCTTAATATAAACAACACATTTAGAAACAGTAGGAGAGATAGAGATGGAGTATTCTTTGAAAAGGTATTTCACTAAGGGACTGGATGGCCCAGGCAATTGTTACAAGATACCTTAAAGTCACCTTTTCAAATTCTATAGTGTCTAACAAATCAGTAGTATCCAGCTGTGATGGGAGGTACTCAAGGACTTAATGCGGTAGATCTGACTGCACACAGAAATAGTCCTGTCTTTTCTTAGTCACACACTATAATTCATAAAGAGCCTAATTCCTTTGTGAATTCTATGTTCTTGAAATGGTTGAAATATGGAATTTCTGTCCAGTGAGACATTTCAATTTTTTTAACAAATGTATCCCAAGTTATAATGAAAAATGAATATTACATAGTTTTCAGTAGTTTTGAGGTTTTTGTGTGGTGTTTGGTTTTTGTTTGGTTTTTTTTTTTTAATTTAAAAAAGAATCAGGCTTCATTGGTTTTGTTCTCTAAAATCAACCTTGAACTTATGCTTTTGAGGTATTCCCAGTCTCTCTCTTGTTCCAGAAATGTTAATTGAACTTTCACAGATTGTGAGAGGTTTTGGCAAGTTAAATAGAGTTGAGTATTTCAGAGTCAGGGAACACTCCGGTGATAGGAAATGCACACCCTAAACAGAGGTACTTTGGACTCCGGACATCGTTACTGCAGAGTCAGGAGAGTAACTTGGGAACTTCTGCTCTAGCAGAGACACCTGGGGCTTGAAGGCTCCTGACTCTGCAGAAGGCTGTTGTGAAACTCTAGATGGTTTGAGTTCATTGTCATCAAGTTTGGTGAACTTCTCCCAGACCAGTGTTCAACAGGAGCTAAACTGGGTCTTTCAGACTTTGGCAAATCAGTTCTCTGAAAATGAAATTAATTAGAAATGCTTTTCAATGAGAAAATGTCCAAACGACTCTGATACATTTACCCTTTCCTATTATGTGGTCTTTGCTATTTTTATAGGAATAAGTAACACAAACTTGATTCTTGGCAGTACTATCAGAATTGAGTCTAAAGTAATTCTGTGGCCACCAAAAGTGGCCTTTGCACTTAGGCAGATCTTGCCTTATTTTCCAATAACAAACCTTATCAGAAGTCAGTGATGAGAGTATAGATGGCTTTTCTGAACAGATCTTTCATTCTGATTGAGCAATTCTGACTGCTTGCCCAGTATCTCAGAGTGCTTTACCTAGAGGGCAAAGAACTCAGGGCAGAAAAAGAAGACCAAGAAGAAGTGAAGGAAATAAAAGAAAGTAAGATGAGCATGGAAGAATAAGCAAAGTTCTGAAGTAATTGGATCTGACCGTAACAGTAGGGGCATCTATACAGAAGGCATTTCAAATTCGTTCTGGAAATCTCTGATGGAAGATTAATATTCTTTCCCAAGTCTGATACTTTAATTAAATCCTCTGCCTTCTGATTTTGAACCCTTCAACCGAAAAAGAAAAACAAAAAAACCACCCACTATGATGAGGACTGACTATGCCCCACTGCACTCAATGTACATTTTGCCAGTGGCTCTTACAGGAGTAGTTCTGGGCTTATGATTGCTTGCTCTGCAAACTCTCATTTCTATAGTTCCATGCAATTTTTGAAAAGCAGTCCTAAGCCACAAGTCATCAAAATTTCCCTTTGACAGCAACACAGCACAAAAAGCAATAAACCTGACTTTGCAGTGATCTTTTTAAAAGGAGGGGACAGTCAAAGGCTTGGATCTGTATTTTGCATTTCTTTCTTTATTTTACTTCTTTTATTAAAATTCTCACTGAAGTCAGGATTTTGAAAATGAGAATCCTGGCTACTAACAACACATGCAATTATTACTGTGACTTTTCCATGGACAAAAACGGAGGTGCATTGTTTTGTACTTATTCATCTGGAGAAAAAGCTTTTCTCAGCATCGTGACAATTATTTACGAGATGAAAATTATTAAGTAGTTAATCTCATTTTTCCAACTGTCAGTTTTCTTCACTGTCTTTTTCTCTTTGCAGAAAGTGAAAGTGTCCAATATGGCTTCCAGTTCTGTCCTTAAGACCAAGTATCAAAGAAAGCACTAAAAATCCTCTCTCCAAGTTTAAAAAAAAATGAAACTGTTGACACAAACTTATGAGTTTCTTGTCACTGTTAGAGAACTTTCACATGAAAGATGCCGTAAAACACATTTCATGCTAATACTACTATAAGCAAATAACTTGCAGCATTATTAACTGATTTACAAAGGTTTTAAACAGATATTCCTGAAACTAGGTGTTTTGATTGCAGAGATAATAGAGCAGAGTACACCATAATGAAAAGATAGAGCACAGTTTTATTAGTTGTAAAATATTGACAGGTAAAACTGTACATTTAGAATGAATTTTAAAATATAGTACAAAAAAATGAGTAATGAACTTGAGCTCTTTCGTTTAAATGTGAGTTGAATATCTATGAAAAGGATCTTTAATTCTGAATAATGCATTCTAAGTAAGTTTTGCCCATTGAAAGCTAAGCAATTCCTACACAGTGACAAAACCTTCTGGTCCTACCTACAGTGTTACATCGCAAAGGTTCTTGCCTAAGCTCTTTTTATTTACCCACTGATAATACAGGACCAAACACTTACAATAAAGCAAAACCTGATTTTTTGCAAAAGCAATTATTTGTAAAAGACATCAGGAAAAATAAGGAAAGACTTTGATTCAAGAAAGTGCTGTGCTCCTCTGGGAAATTTGAGGATGGCAAGTATGCGTAAGTACATAAATACCCACATATTTGATGTTCACATGTATTTTCTGGTGATCCTATCAAAATGTAGCTCCTGGTTGATGAAGGAACGTAAAAGTTTGTATAACCACAAAGAAGTAATCTTCTCTATAATTAATGACTGTTATCTTCAAAATTTCCTTCTTGTTTAACAAAATGATATCATTATATTTCAGGACAGAATCAGTTCCTATCAGTTAATAGCATATCCTTTTATCAACTGCATAAAAATGACCAACTGGATCACACATTTCTGATCCCGTTAATGATCAGTGGTTATCTCTGGAAATCACTCAGGAGTTTGCTCACAGAGGACTTACGTTTCAT
Source organism: Fulmarus glacialis (assembly GCF_000690835.1). Taxonomy (NCBI): domain Eukaryota; kingdom Metazoa; phylum Chordata; class Aves; order Procellariiformes; family Procellariidae; genus Fulmarus; species Fulmarus glacialis. The sequence continues at coordinate 50,407 of NW_009207514.1, forward strand.
TCTCATGGTTTATGGGAAGACTTGGATGCCTACAGTATATATCACAGACATCACCAAGAAGCAGCATGCAGCTACTGATGTGGTATATTGTCCTCTAAGGAAGTAAATAAGTAAGAGATTTTGAAAGGTATGCTGTGGAAATAAGTCTACCTTCCATAAACTTTTGATGAGACTTTGAGACCATAATTGTAGTTCTGATTTTTTTCTTGGATAATCCCTTATAAAATATGACAAGGGGGGATTTTTTTCTTCAAGTTAGAAAAGTTAGGTACTCCTAAGTCCCTGTGTAACTTCACTCCTGTAAGTGAAACTTCTGGAAATTTTCATAAGCCTAAGTTACCATAATAATGAACTAAAAGCAAAGAGAGTGGGTATTAATACATTTCCATCCTGAGAGTGACCCATTTATCAAAGAGAGTTATCCCAGGTACATAGGTCACTGTGAAATCCCTTTCCATTTTATTTCCCCTATATATTAAAATTTCTTTTCATCATAAGCAGACTTAATAAGAACAAAGTTATGCATCTACTTAAACGCTTTGCAAGACTACGGACCTCTTCACTCCCTATTTAACCTGAAAGTAATTCAGGCAAACCTGAAACACTTACAAAAAGAAAAGCTGGAATCAACAGAGTTCTTTGCTTTCACACTGTATAAATTTATGCTGGAACATGGGCACTGACATTTCATTCTTAGCTGTTGTCACACAATACTGCATAGCAGATCAAATGTAGCAATTAAAAATGTTTTGAAACTGCAACTCCTACTCCATAAATTACCGCAGTCTTTTGTTACAGAACAACCAAGTCAACTTCCTGTTTGTGCTTAAACTATTCATTCACAGCTTCAGCCGATGTCCTGCAGTGTCTTTTCCAAAGGTCACACCACAGTTTTCGATTCACACATTTGATTAAAAATATAAGAATCACAGTGCCCTGGGAAATGATCTGCAGTAAAAATAGATCAAACTACCTGCTGTTTCCAGAATAAACCAGGTTACTGCCTCTTTTCCCCATTCAGTTAGCATTGCAAAAAGAGGAGGTTATATGCATGTCTGCAGAAATCATACTGCTAAACTGGGGAATTATATGTGAGGTATTTGTTTTATGATTTTTTTTTTTAGAGCACAGCTTCTGTAACTGATAAAACTATGCTCAGTTTAAAATACAGTTAAGGAAAACCAAGGGGCAGAAAACTAAGTATTTAGATTTTATAAGGACTAAACTCTCCTCTCATTCTTCTTCAACTGTTGCAACACAGTTTTGCACAACTGCCTTCAGTCCATATTGTCATAACTTTCCTTACACTGATAAGCGTCCTCCCTGAAGTCTTATATGCACTGAATGAAGTTACTATGGAAGAGACTACGCAGAGAGTGTCTTTATATTGTCTTTCCTTTCTTTCAAGATCACGTCCCTCAATATGTGTGGTAGGATAATTAAATGTCTACTCCTATTATCAATAATCCTAATACTTTGGTGTCCAACAACCGAAAATTTTGAAACAGTATTTGCAGCATATTGTGCAAAATCCTGGCCCAAAATGAGCGGAGTACAGGAAGAAATGCCATGGTGAAATACATCTCTGTCAAATTACAAATTCCTTTGAGAATTCCTTTCCATTTTCAATTCGGGAACTTCATTTTATGTCATGAGCTCAATTCATATAATCTCATCTAATCTAAAGCAAGATAATGATGCTTTCCAGAAAAGATATCCACACCAAACCAGATGACTATAATTACAAATTCATAGAATCATAGAATCATAGAATAGTTTGGGTAGGAAGGGACATTTAAGGGTCATCTAGTCCAACCCCCTTGCCGTAGGTAGGGACATCTTCAACTAGATCAGGTTGCTCAGAGCCCCATCCAACCTGACCTTGAATGTTTCCAGGGATGGGACATCTACCACCTCTCCGGGCAACCCGTTCCACTGTTTCACCATCCTTGTAAAAAATTTCTTCCTTATATCTAGTCTAAATCTACCCTCTTTTAGTTTAAAACCATTCCCCCTTGTCCTGTCGCAACAGGCCTTGCCAAAAAGTTTGTCCCCATCTTTCTTATAAGCCCCCTTTAAGTACTGAAAGGCCACAATAAGGTCTCCCCGGAGCCTTTCCAGGCTGAACAACCCCAACTCTCTCAGCCTTTTCTCATAGGAAAGTTCCTGATCATTTTCATGGCCTCCTCTGGATCCACTCCAACAGGTCCATGTCTTTCTTGTGCTGAGGGCTCCAGAGCTGGACGTAGTACTGCAGGTGGGGTCTCACCAGAGCAGAGTAGAGTGGCTTTTTGCTGTGTTTTCAGCTTTCCTCCCGCATTGTCCAAGGAGAGATGAATGCAGAATCTCCTAAAGAGGAGATATCCAAATGGGAGAGTGAGTATGTCGGGTGAGGGTGCATTTTCACAGCCCAAAGGCTGATCTGGGGAAAGCTTCCTTGGAGTCTCTGCTTTCCAGAGGCAGATTTGGATAGATTGAGAACTGGAAACTCCCGCATTGTCCAAGGAGAGATGAATGCAGAATCTCCTGAAGAGGAGATATCCAAATGGGAGAGTATGTCGGGTGAGGGTGCATTTTCACAGCCCAAAGGCTGATCTGGGGAAAGCTTCCTTGGAGTCTCTGCTTCCCAGAGGAAGATTTGGATAGATTGAGAACTGGAAAACCCTGACTAGACTTTATCCAGACCTTGTAGTTACACAAAGAAAAACAGGGAATGTGGTGTTGAGACAATTTACAACAGACTGGTGAGCATTTTGAGTGGGAATGGGCCAAGTTTTAAGACCTAACACATGTTCTCTCAAATGTAAATTGGATTAAAAACTGTTCCATTTTACTTACTCTACTGTGAAATGACATTCTGGTTTATTAGCAATGCAGGTCCTGACTAAAATTTAGTATGATTTTTATCATAAGAGTGACTCTGTGGGCAACTTTACATTTCTTTGACGATTTTCATTATAGCTTTAGCTATATTTAAACTGAATTTTCATGTACATAGAACATAGCATTCTTCTTTTAAGCACAAAATAAAGATGTCAGAACAGATTGAAATAGCTCTTTGTGAGCCCTCTCTGTGAATATATGCTTGCACCATTGGAAAATAAAGTAGATCTATGTATAGGTAAACAAATAGTGGCTTTGATCTAGTCAACCCTGCTTTCAGAAACACACAATACTGGCCAATCTCTGCCTCCAGTGCTAATCCGATCCCCACATTTACATGTATCAATCCCGCTATGGGATCTGCTGGCATGGAGCTCCGCAAAATCTCCTTCACCAGGCGTCCTTTTATCTGGGTTGGAGCTGAAACACACAGTTTCATGATGAATATTATTAAGCTGATAGACTAGACATTAACACAATCATTTACATGGGTATTTGGTGAAGCAAATGTAGTGATTTACTCTAATGGCTCCATTACTGTGCTGAATATTGGCCAAGTATGCACTGTCCCTTTCAGGATTTTTGCCTCAGAAGAAAAATAACTCCAAGTATTGACATTCTAGTTTGCGTAACCATTCTCACAAGTTATTCTCCTAAAAAGTACTTTTTTTCATCCGTGTTAAATATATTTTCCTTGGTCAACATAAAATCTCAAATTGCAATATTGGAAAAAGAAGCCTTGCAAGCCTCTACTTTTATATTCTCACAACTTAAAAATAGCCACAGCAATCTTTTTTGCCACTATATTTTCTGAAACTATACTGTATAACAACACTACATCGTTTTGATAGCTCACAATTGCAAGTCTGCTTTCCTGATCCAATTTCAGCTTGATATTTCTGCAATAGATCATATCACAAAAGCGTGGCAGGCAGAGCAAAGATTTAGCATAATTCCTGTACTTAGGGTTCTGTCAACAGATGTTGAAAATACAAAGAAATTATTTTGAAAATAGAAGTCATGGTAAACGGACATTTGTCTATCAAGCCTGAAAGTATGGCTGGCTACCTGGCTTGCTAGCAATTGCATACATTGTTGTCTTTGAACTGAAGTTGTAAATGCACTAGCGTACAGTGATGCTGCCCAGAGAAATAAATCAGTTTGAAAGTAACCTACTTCTTTCTTTCAAATTACCATTAATAACATTTTGCTTTTGCAAGATTAATGCACCTTAGCAGACAAAGATACAGTGAAACCAATTGTCTTGTCTGTGCTCCAGCTTTCAGTCATGTTGCTGTCTTTTCCAATATTACTTATGCATGTATATATTTCTAAGGAAATTTAGAGCTAGAATGTACAGTACAGAAGACAGGGCAGATACAGATGAAGCAGCAGTAGCAAAGTAGCTTTCCTAATACTTTCCTTCTAAGATAAAGGGAAAGCTTTGTGATTAAGAGAATGTCTCTCTCCCCACTGAAAACTAAAGATAATGGGAATTTTTATTTTCCTGAGAAAGAACAGAAAAATACCAAATCATATAGAGAATGTCACCCCAAAACTGCATGGAGAGGTTTTTTGATGAATAGCAGGTGTTTTTTCTGACAGTTCTGTTTTTTGGGGTTCCAGTACTGCCACTGTGCAGTCCTAGGGCACACAGGCTTGTTACAGAACAGTCAGGGCACTGCCACTGGGAAAGTCTCTTTAATCAAGTAAAGTTCTATATGTGCCAGCACCTTCACTCTTAAGAGGAACCACAGAAACAAATGTTCTCACGCAGTTTCCTGCCTTAATGCCACTGTAACTTTTATGAGCATTTTCCCATCTTTTTTGACTCTGCCTGCTCACCTTCTCGAAGTACAAAATCCTATTTAAATGAGTACACCTCTGCCTGAGGTCTAGGTTGCCATGTCCAGCAGTGAGGATTTACCTGCACCTCCACAGAGCCCTTCCCGGCTCTGAAGCTCACAACTCTAAAGCTGGAATTCATGGAGTCTTATGGGTTTTCAGCTCTACTGAAGCATTTCAAGACTCCAGACTGCTTTTTGTGAAACCAAGGGCAAAACTTTAGGGCAAAATTCTTGGGACAATTTCCCATGATGGGATTCACTGAGTATCGTGAATGAGTGGTTTTGAGGCTGCTTAAAGAATCACCGGCAAAGGTATCAGCAAAAGGTGATTTTAATAGAAATTTATAAAACCACAGCTTAACAGAATTCAATGGCAAGGTTCACTCTACTACTTATTACATGGATTAAGTATACACAGGGAAAATTGTGGCTGAATTGTGTTGGAATGATTTATGGAAAGACTGAGGACAGAAAGGGATAAGGAGGCCCTCCCCTTGAGTCACGAGGTTCAGAGTAGACCCCCTTGCTCTCTAAACTCCTTCTCAGACAGGAGTATAGGTGCGGCTGGATCTACCCCTGGTCTCAGACTTGGTCAACAGTTTATGCCTAAAGGATTATATGTGTTTAGCAGCAACTTAAAGTTCATTCACAATCTTAAGGTAGATGATAAGATTTTATCAGCACTTAATCATTGACTAATTCAGCAGTTACAAAGTGAGGTAATCAACTTTAGTACATCTACTAAAGTGACTTGATTACTGATTATGTTTATTACTGGTTATCTAAATCAATACACACAAACACACACACACACACAAAAGATCTAGATCAATTCACACATAAGGGCCCATGGCTAGATAAATTTATAAAGGCCTAAAGCTAGGTAAATTTATAAAGGTATACCTGTTAAAAATTCCCCTTGAGTCTATGAAATACTCATGTTAAATGTCTTGGCATTTGTCAACGGGCAAAAGGTTGAGCCCCGAGGAGTGTCTCGGCTGAGGAGTGTTTCAGCCCAGGTTCCGACGGTCCTCCGATATCACAAACTCGAAAGTTTACGTACTCTGAGAGGCGTCCCATTCAGAGGGAGACTCTGGGTGCAGCCCGCTGCGGTCCAGGAGAACTCAAAGGGTCTTGCTTGGGACTGCTGTTTGTAGGTTTGCAAGATGATTGGTTTTAACCATCAGTAAATTTCCATCCTGGCCACTATCTGGGGTGATCCGGAAAAGTAATTATGGTGTTCTTCTGCGGTAACCATGGTATCACTCCACTTGAGCTACGATCCAGGTAGGGAATGCTTCAGGGCATTCCATGCTGTCAGAGATGATGAATTATCCCTGGCTTTTGTTCCCTATCTTGATCAGGTAGCTGGTGTTCCTGGTACGATCAGTGTTGCTCCCCACCTTAGCCATATAAGAGTGCTTGGTATAGTCAAGTGGCACTGAACGACCCAACTCGTTACACAATGGCTAAGGCCTGACAGGAGTTCCTGAGATCATAGAGCAACCCAGGGGAAGGGGAGGAAATGCACCACCACACTGAACAAGAGTAGAGCAAGGATTCAGTTTGGAGTTAAGGACATCTAAATGAAGGTGCCTGGAGGCATACTTGGGGCCTCAACTCCCCTTATGGTTTATGGAGAACTACTCAATAGATTTCAGCCTGCCAGCCACTGGGGGCACAGCTCAGTTGCATAAAATTGACACCTAGTGCTATCTAAGATGACCTGTGGTGTCTGAAACATCCTTATGCAGTTGACAGATACAACACAGGACCTGCATAAGATAATCAGCTGCTGCAAGGTGGAACATACCAGCCCAGGCTGCAACAGGCACCGTCATGGGAGCAGTGGAATTCGTATCTACTTTAGGGTGAACTGAACTTGCCTCCAAGCTCCAGTGGCTGTACTGATTAGACTTCTATTGACTATAATTGGAGCTTTGGACCCTTGCATGCCTGCAATCATCTACTGATAGACCTCTGTGTTTCAGTGTTGACCTATGTGTCTGCACATACTTTCCTAAATTTGTCTAAATTTGTCTCAACTTGTGAGCTGATCCCATTGTATATCTATATCTAAACTAATCACCTGAAGCTCTCTTTAAAAAGTCAGGAGAGAGTTGCACTTCTAAAGTGAAATTCATCCTGTCTTAGCATGGTAATTCAGAGCTTAGATGGACGTACTTATCTCCATTGATATCTAGGGATCTTTGTTACGAGGGGAGGGATTCCATTCTCAAAACACAGACAGATTTGTCATTTTATGCCCTGTGGCTTTCCTCCCTTATCTCCAGCTGTTGGCCCAGAAGACAACAGCCTTCTGTAGGCTCTGTGCCAAATCTGGAAGGGACACGTGAAGGACAAAATGGTTTCAATTTTTTCCCCCAAAATGCCTTTATTTTTCTTTTTTCCTGATAAAGAAACTGACTGGCCATCATCTTATTTAGAGAAAATGGTGTTTCCCTTTAGTAGGTGAGTAAATGTCTTTTTCTTACACTAGGTGCCATCTCTTGTATTTGGTTGGTAAACAGCTCTTTTTTCAATGAGATGTAAAAGTCTCCACCCCTCTCTTTGGTGGCTATTCAACATTTCCCAGCGAAGAATGTATCTTTCACTGAAACTTAAATTCAATAAATTTGTCTATACATTAAAAATGTATATGATACGAATATCTAAACAGTCTAGCTGTTCAGTGGAATTTATGTATATGTTTCTGGTTCTTCACTGAGACCAGACACAATAAAGCACTCTAGAATGACAATCCATTTGGAGTGATTTCTAACCTCTTCAGAAACCATAGCATACTACGGCGTTTTGACATACTTTCATACATGAGAGAAAGGGTAATCTTTTGGCTTGCCCTGACGGATAATGCAGGGCCAAGCTCTTTGTCTTCCCTTGCTGTAGAGTTTGCTTGTTGTGCAGTCACGATTACAGATTTATCTCCAGAAAGATTCAAAACCAAGTTAAAATGTGGACTTACAAGTGCTTAAAAAACAGATCTAGGCTTATTCTCTTATCTCAATATTTCATCAATAAAATGCAAATAAAAATGCTTCTTTGTCTGCCTGCTTTCATTTAGATTTATCACTAACTCTCTTACTAATGCATTTCTGGCATCCTGATCTCATTCACCCCCTGAGGTCTGCAGTTGCATTTGCAACCATATCACTGGTTATGAATTTGTTAACCTTAAGAAGTATCGGGGAGATACTAGATAACAATGCACAGAGCTAGCACTGAGTGGGAGTACTGTGCCTAAAGCACCCAGATGTGGAACAGCTGTGTTGTTCAGCAAATCACCAAAACTCACCTGGGATGTTCAATGACTCATAAATTTCATTTCCTTCCGTCAGCTATTCAGACTGTCGGCACCACAGCCATTTCAGCGTATTCCCTGCACACATAGATTTTCCTCCCTTGAAACCTTTCAGTGAACCAGATTATTTCAAAGCTTTTGCTGCTGTCTGTTCAAACGCTGATCTTCTGTTTGCCTTCAGAACCTCATTGGCCTCCTCGCCTATGTATCTTGTCACTTCTCCCTGTCAACATGAGCACCACTGCACCTGCAGAAGAACAGCAGATAGTAAAAGCTCTAAGGCTAAGTGGGCAAGTGAGAATGAACAAGAAAGGACATTTAACTCAGCTTGACGTTGTAGGTGACATTTCTAATTTCCAAAAGCCTTTCAGCCCTTGCAAAATGCAGAATGACAAAGTTTCTATGAAAGACTGGCAGACCCATCTGTGTTGCTATAAATGCTAACAAATTACGTCTGTGATGAAGGTCAGAGAAAGGCTGGGTAATATTTTTCAGAGAGGAAAGAACTGAAATACAATGGAAATATTTTTTCCCACTGGGAACAAACCTCTGGAGGTTCGTCATCTCACTGGATTACGTAGTTAGGGTCCTCCTCATTTGTGGTTTCCCTGATTCCAGAAATATTGCATTTAATGCGGTGTGGGAGTCTTATTCTCCTCATTTGTGGTTTCCCCGATTCCAGAAATCTTGCATTTAATGCGGTGTGGGAGTCTTATCTACTGAGGCTAGGATTGTCTGCTAGAAAATGTAAGCTGTGGGTCTGTATCTACTCAGGCTGATGTGAGCGTCAATTGTGTGTTCTCTTCTCTGAATAAAGTTACTCTGATCTGTACAGAAAAGACAGGCTCTGTGCTGTTCAGGTTTGGTATGGTCTTTCTTGGGAATTTCAGTGGAGCCTCCCTGTCCTCAACTCCTGACTACGGGCAGCTTTTACGTATCATCTAAATATCTACCTGTTATTTGGTTTATTTCTGATGACTGTGCTTAGGCTGCTGGGAGAAATTAATGTACTTAAATGGAGGTGTTGTTAGGTTTTCTGCTTTTGAGGATAGGCAGCCCTAGATTATAGCTTATCTGGACATCTAAATCCATTCTAGTTGCCACAATAGATAGTTTTCCCAGAAAGTAATGGAAAGATTTAGAGAATTTGTAATATGTTGCAGGAGGTTATATGGAGAATATTGTACCTTCTAGAGTTGTGTGAAATCTAATTAAATGTCAAAAGGCATATTCTCCTATTTTTAAATTATACTTTTCCCCAATACCTTCTCTATCTTGCCCAAATTTGCATCTTCTTATTTTTAAGCATTTCAAGGAAAATACATCCCTCCAATCCAAATGTTTATATGAACATGAATTTTCACATCCTTTCAACATTAAAAACTTATCTATAAAATGTGATCACTTTCACTCAGCAAGGCAGAGAGATTTGACGTTTCTTCCACCTTCTTGGGATACAAGGTCTAATTTTCCTTGAAAGTATGAGTACACTTACTCCGCTCAGATAAGCTTATATTGATGTCTGTAATAAAATACCCAAAAACTTGAATTGCTACCAGCTTTGCATTTCATTAGAAATGCTTTGTATGTCTCTGATAAGTATTTGCCAGTGTGTATTTTACCCAGACTGTTAGAGTCAATGCCTCTGATACCTCAAAAAACGACTGTTGGTCTTTATTAATAATGGGTCTCCAGGCACCAGGTTTACATTTTATATGTGTCATGCTTCCAACAATATAATGCACTACAGAACAGTGCTGTGTCGCTGATTTAGTGCCTGCTTCCCTCTAACCGCAGCAGTGGTGAGTTGCTTTGCAGATTTGCTATCTACAGGTGTGACTCAGAGCTCCTTGTAAATACGATTCTCATTGACTTCACCTTTTATAATAACATTTATAATTTTTATAACACATAAAGCCCCCAGCCATGACTGTCACTGGTTATGCATATCGTCAGGAATTCTTTGTGCTCTGCTAGTAACCGTTCTCTGTTGCTCTAGAGCCTGACAATACCCCTAGCAAAAGGCATCTTTCCTTTAAAAAATTTATGATGCCAGTTGGATGAGACAGACAATCAAAGGCCCAAATAGCTCCCAGGATTACCAGATCTGGGTACAAAACTATAACCGTCTGTATTTCAAGCCAGTTCCTCAGTGATGGTTGTACATGCCACTCTCAAGACCCTTTTACTCTTACTTTCACTTTGTTCTTCAAGGTAATGGCATTCTCCTCCCACCCCCATGCCCACTGAGTAAGGTGCTGCACAAATATGTGCAGTACTGAAAAGTTTAGGAACTTATGGTGTTTTGGGGTCAAGCTCTAAGTTAACAAAGGATTAATTCTGTTTCAGTTACTAAACAGGACAAGACTGTGAAACACATGTCTTTGCCATGCCAGTAACATCAGTTTTGTTGGTAATGTGCTTTGGTAATAATACCGGGAAGGTAGATGCTCTTGTGTGTGAATGTAACATTAAAAGCATCACAATAGTTATTCTGCACATGAGCTGATAGGCATGTCTAAGTACAGATATATACAGCAGTTACAGGTGGAGCAGCTTAATCTGAATTAACTCAAACTCGGTACTTTGAAAAAATGGGAAAAATCATGATTTTAAGTAATTTTCCAACTTAGCCAACTTCTAATATTTTTTGTAGAAAATATAACTTTTAGGTAAGGATAGTGAAGTTCTTTTCCATAGTCTCATCAGTTTTGGAAATGTTAATTTAACTTAGACCTAGAATATTTTCAGAATCTGTTTAGAATGAGAATAAGAAAAAAATCAGATATACAACTTCTCATAATAATGACACTGGTTTTTAACTAATGCTGTCTTACAACTTAACTGCTCTATGTGAGAAACAAAGAATCTTTTACATCCATATCATTCAAATGAATGTTATTGCAGCCAGCAATAACAGAATCCCTAACAACAGAATAACCATTGTTTAGTGCACGTAAAATTTCAGCTGATAGATAGAGATTGAAAACAATAAAAGCTTCAGGCAAAACCCATCATTATTTATTTGAAAGATGCATAGTCAGATTTATTGAGCTGATTAGAGTAATAGATAATCTAAGACTTGGCAAGGCACCCCCAAATTTTCAAAGATTTACATGTGGATTTCTCTCTTCCCAGCTGATAGAGTCACACAGACTAAATTACATGCATTGCTCTGAAAATGTAAGGAAATGGCCATTGAAGGGGAAATGGCTCAGAGAACACTGTATAAGGTGACGTGTTGTTTGCATACTATTATGTGGAATTGCAGGCTCTGCAGTAACTCCTAATGGGGGAAATTTACCACTGCAGAGAGGACCTGTCAAAACATAGATGAGGACTGACAGACTGTTTGACAGGGAGGAAAGAAGTGACCAAGTAAAGCCTGTTCCACAAATGGAGGACAGTATGGAAGAACAGAACAGGGATATTTGTGGAGAAATATGGGCATCAAGAAAGATGTCACTGTAACGGTATGGGGAGAGTGGGAGCAATGCACCCAGAATATGCAGAAGGACTGATCAGAACGAGAACATAAAGACTGTATTTTATATAATCCAGCAAAAGGATATGAGAGGTACAGACCTGACAGGTCTGAGGTCATGAAGATGAGATTTGATCTTCTAAAACTAGACCAATCCTTCAGTCATTTGTGGTTATGTGCTCACGTGCATGACAATGCCTTCTCCAGTCCCCCCTGGCCTGATCCCAGTGCTCATCACCTAGCCACAGGTGTTGTATCAGTGTGGTGGGTTAACCCGAGCCAACAACTAAGTACCACAAGCCACTCGCTCATTCCTCAACCCAGTGGGACTGGGCAGAGAATAGGAAGAGCAAAAGCAATAACAATTGTGGGATGAGATAAAAATAGTTTAATAAGTGAAGCAAAGAGGGAGAAAAAAGTGATGTAAAGGCAATCACTCACCATCTCCCACAAATAGACCAATGTCCAGCCAATGTCTCTGAGCAATGGCTACCTCTCCCAAAACTCCCTTTCCTCTGTTTTGATTGCTGAGCATGACATTATATGGCATAGAATTCCGCTTTGGTCAGTTGGGATCAACTATCCTGGCTGTATCCCCTCCCAGCTTCTTGTGCACCCCCAGCCAACTCGCTGGGGAGACAGAGCAGGAAAAAGAGAAAGCCTCAATGCTGAGCAAGCATTGCTGAGCAATAGCCAAAACACTGGTATGTTACCAACACTCTTTTAGTCACATATCCAAAGCACGGCACTATGTGGGCTGTTATGAAGAAAATTAACTCCGTCTCAGACAGACCCAGTACAGACAGGTATATTGCTACAGACAGTACCTCTAGCTGGCTATTGCTAGATGTATTGCTCCTGCTAAACAAGAAAGCGCAGTTCCAAGCTGCCCCTTAGCACAGATCTGACATGACTGTTCTTCTGCCATCGCCCCATCGCACCACACTGCACTCAGTTCTGCACTCAATTCTGCTTTAGAGAAGTCAGTGGAGAGGTTGTGTTACTCAAAACGCAACCTGATGTGAGCTTTGGTCCAGTATTGGTCCTCAGAGGAACGAGGAACAACCAGGAATGAGGAGATAAAGAAAGGAAAAAACAACCAAATTTAACACCCGTATGAAACTTGAGATGGAGAAAGCATGATGGTGTCCTGAGGCAAAAAAAGGGAGTAAAAAGAGCTTTCCATTTAATTTGGACAATGCTAAGTTTCAGGTAATTGGAAGAGAGTTAAGAGATGCGAAAGTCGTATACTCAGACAAATAGGTAAAACACATACTGGATTTCAACAGAGAGCAGGACCAGGAGCTGGAAAATAAATTTGTGAGACAGTATCAAAAAGATGGCAACAGAATGGTGTGACCTGGTGAGATTACAAAAAGCAGAAGTGTAAAGAGAGTTATATATTCTTTTCCCTTTTTACAAATAGGGGTTCTGACTTGATATACTGTCTGCGAGAGTGCCATCTGGTGACCCAGAATTACATTACAAAAATGACCTTCCCAAGCATGCTACAGTTAGAGCCAGCATACAGATATTTCAGTAGCTCAACTCTCTGCTGGTTTCATTAGGCCAAGGCACTACTGTATGCATTGTACTGAGAAAATAAAAATCATTAGAACTCACAGGGGAAAAGGCTGGAACAAACATACTCAACATTTAAATAAAATACAAGCAAATCTTTAGCAAACCTTGAATAGAAGGTATGCATGCAAAATCCTGTCTATACTATAAGCATGGAAAGGTGCTATATATAAAAAGGAGAGTTTGGGGGAGTATTTATATAGGTTTCTAACACTCCAGTTAAATCTTCACTCTAGAGTATATAAAATGTTAGGTAGTAAGCAGTAAAGGCAGATTCAGTAAGGCTAGCACTTTGTCTTTAAAGCTCTTTCTAAATTTACTTTATTGTTATTCATTTGTCTTCTAACCTTTATAAGTAAAATTCACTGGCACTTCCCCCTCTGACTGCCTGAAAAATTTCTCACAGCCAAAGTAATTAGCTTTGTTGTTTTCATCTTATACAAAGATTGAGAAGAAAATATCAATTTGAATGTGTCGATGATTTCTTCATTATCACAAGGGGAGGTCCCTGTTTCTATCAATTAGGTGTTTACGTGACCTAGAAGGCTCGCTTTGTGTAAAAAAGGAAATGCTTCATGCAGAAAACTGAAACAGAATTAATATGTTAAGAATCTCCACAAATGGTGTTGAGAGGAAAATTCTCATAAGAATTATATAACTGAAAACCCTGTTCATCTCCACTGTCTACAAAGTAGTGACTCCATGTTTACACCAACGTGAAAGGCTAGGTTAGGGTTGGACCCAACTCATAAAATACCACCTTAAATAAGATGCACTGCAGTTTAAACTCTCCCCTACTGCAGGAACATCGGCTCTGAGCACAGACAAGCTATTCAGAAGGGAGAAACAGAGGTCCCATGTTAACCTTTCTAACCAGAGGGTTTGACATCTCATTGGTAAATAACGTGACTATGATGCTACCTGTAAGGGAATGGAGACACGGTGAGATAAAGTGACTTGCCAAGTACATTAAGTCCTTACCAGAGCTAGTAACAGAGTCCATCTAAGCCTCCAGGTTTGAGCCTGGCCTTAGACGTTAGACCACACTGTCTTTCCACAGAGACCTTTGACATCCCAAAGCAGAACCTGAATCTGGGCTAGGAACTGCAAACACTTGAAACATAATTTCCATAATTGTCAACTTAATCAGTCACATTTATCTTCATTTAGATGTAAGTGAAAATTAAGTGTCTCCAGGGGGTAGGAAATAGCTGAAATAAACACAAAGCATTGTCTTTTGAGACACTAACCACAAGCAGTTGCTCATTAAAATCAGGTATATTGCAGAAGACTGGGAAGTAGTAGATGATATACCTAGATCAAAAAAGGAATAGATTCTAGCAATAGCAGTCAGCACAGATTTTCCTCAGTACCTGGTAAAATAGCTGAAATACTGATTAAAGATAGAGTAACCAAACTGCACACATGAACAGCAGTTAGCAGGGATTAAGCAACACAGCTTTGGAGAAAAGCAAGTCTTGCCTTAGAATTATTGCATTAACAAAAGAGTCAGTAAAGAAGAGCCAGTTAAAATACTTTATTGGAACCTCCTGGAAACCTTTGATACAGTCTCTTACAATAGGCTGTTAAAAAGACAAAAATTGACTCCACTGGGACCGGGATTTCACTCCAAGCAGCTGGAATGTGCAGTGTTTTTAGAAAAAGGCAAGGCCACAGAAAACCAACTCAATGGAGAAAGGATCAATTTGACATATGGAAAAAAGTTATCGATGAGATCTCTGAACTTCCAAGTTTGGCCCAATGCTGTTGAGTGATCTATGTGAAAGAACCACTGAAACTTCTATCAGTAACAGATATATTTAGGTGTCTAGAGAAGACTTTGGGAAAAACTTGAGGATATCTAGTAATGATACAAAAATATACATAAACATTAGATGATAACTTAGCTTGTAAAGTGGATTACTTGAACCTTCTACTAGGTTTTAAATTAATTATAACAACCAACAAAATGAACCACTTGACAAAGATCACTTCAGCTCCCTGAAATAAACAGGACCTCAGGCAAAAATCGTATTCTGTTTCTGTTGTCCTTCATCGCTGACTAATTTTTTCACTTCTATTAATAAAAATAATCCCTGGTTCCTACTTATTTATGTTCCAGAATCCATTTTGCAGTAACAAAAAGAGACTGTAGGCTCACAATTTTGCATACAGTTACTGGGTTGGCACACATCTTTGGATATTTGTGCACAGAAGTTCAATACATGCAAATCTTTGAGTGCGGTGATACATGGTTAGGACTACAAACTTGTTCTTTTTCTTTTTCAGGTGAATTTACAACAAAGCATGGCTTGAAGACAAGAATTGGCAAGGGGATTAAAATCTACAAACTTTAAGTACAAGTGAAGAGATATCAACATTTTATCTGTGGAACGACATGTATGCCATCAACGAAAATCTCTTTTTAACACCTCAGAAACACTGTTAGGGATTCTCATTTTTGCCTCTATGAGATCTTGATTGTCTGCTTCACAACCTAGTGCTCGCACATCTGAGTTATTGGAATGGACTAGTATACAGTTGTATAATTTCAGAGAGAAAATCCGTAGTCTAAGCAAGTGATTGCAGTGTTGATGTACGTTTTCTGAGAAACTTTGATAGGTAAAAACCTCCGTCATTCAAGTTAAGCTTTAATTTTGCAATAAAGGTCTATTATACAAGAACTGGACAAATCTGGAAATAAACAACATTAATTCTGTTTAAAAAACATTTAATCTAATTTGAAAGATCAAATTACTATGACAGAAAAAAAGGCCAAAAGAATGAAGGCTGGTGACAAGAGGACAGTTTATCAGGTAGCTTTATACACAAGCTAGTGTTTGCCCCTTATTGGAAAGACTGTTTGTGTTTCTTACATAGATGCAAGTGAGTTAGGACACAAATCTTATTGCTAATACAACTAAAAAGGCCTAAAGGTGAGACAGGAGAAAGAACACTGAATCACCCTCACAGGCATTATAAATATATACCCACAGTCATTGTAAATGTACATTCTACAATTCTTTTATGGTTGTATACATATATACATGATCTACATGTACGTGTAGGGCGGATGGGCATAGGCTTCTTGTAATTCCAGATGCAGTTAACCACACTGACAACACTACCACATGGACATGTCTGTATAAAGTGCTCAAATGGATGCCCTTTTTATTCCTGAAATTATGTGCACATCTTTCTAGAGATCAAGCCCTGGATCTCCTTCTCTCTTATGTGAAACCAGTTTTAAAGAAGAATGAGAACTGCTTCAAAATGAATGAAAGGGAATTCCTATGCTGATAGTGGTACTGAATAATGGCCATGGTTAGCACTATGTATTTTTCTTTTCTCTCTGCTCAAATCCTCAAAATGATGATAAGCCAAAAGCTCCCCTGAGAGCCATTCACAGGGATTTTATTCCTATATTGTTATCACACTGTCCCTCAATCCCAGCAAGCCAAAACTACCATCACCCCAAAGTTAATTGGATCTCATTGTGCCTGTTCTCCATCAAGACTGACGTTCAGGTATTGTTCTCATATTAAGTGTTTAAAGACGGGTTCTCAGAGTGTCTATCTGTATGAAACATGTATTTTCAGTGCATAAAAGGTTATGTGCCAAGATTTGAACTACGCCCTATGACTCCTTATAGAGTCCATCACTCACAATAGGTAAATGATTTCTTAGTAGTTGAATATTAACTCCCTACTTAAAATTTGCATTCACGTTCAGTAAAGACTTTCATTTCCTGGTCGTTAAATGAATCTTTTTTGTCTTGTCAAAGAGACATCAGCATTTCTAAAGCAAGAGTGGAAGAGCCATTAACCCTTTGGAGAAGTGCTAAAAATTGATATTTTGATTAAGGTATCGAGTTAAGGCTTAGGAAATTCTTCATGGGCAATTGAAATCTGTTTAAACAGGTGGGCCTGTCCTAAGAAAAACAATTTGAGAAAAAATAAAGGTCGCCATCTGAAATGGTGTTCTGTTTTAGTAGAAAGTACATATAGGTAATTTTTTTTCCCCAAGGATTAGAGCGTGGATATGAGAACTACCAGTTGCAAACCACCCTTACCTTCACTACTCCTAACCTGGGATTTCACTGTCACTCTTTCGTATCTGCACGGTCCTTCATGACACACTCTTTGCTAAGCTAAACGAGAGCAAGAAAGCATGTTGCAGACCTTTCATTTTAAAAAGTCATTGTTTATCGTTAACTTCTCCTACATTTCAACTAAATTATTTGGTTTACATAGTGCTTTTCAACACACAGGAAAGAATGTCCCCTATGATGTCTTATTCCAAGTTATCGTCACTTCCAGGTAGCTAAGAACACAGTTTCATAAACAAGCATTTCCTGAGATGTTACATCACTGAGTCAGGAAGAGGTAACAGCTACTGTCATAAGTTTATACTCACGGATCAAAGTTAAACCACCAAACGGTAACTAGCTTAATGCCTGCATCTGTTTAATATCACAGTTAACATGAAAAGCTGTTAGATTTTGTTTTACATCAATTGCATACATGTATATACACACGAATATGTATAAATCTTCACAAAACTATTGCCATGAAAACCATCATTTAATTTCCCTGTGGAAAACACTCCAATAAGTGCAAAATAAGTATGTATGGTCTAGGAAAAGGCAAATTCAGCTGTTCTCTGAGAGGAACAGTACTGAGCTATAAATCTTTGTAGAGAGAGAAATGCAAAGAAATCCTATTCATTATGCTTTCTCTGTATATTTTAGTCTTCCACCCAGTTAGGTAAGAAAAAGAAGATAGGTTTGGCTGCCAGATGTGAATTAAGAGAGGTTGTACGCTGAACTGATACAGGGGGCTCAGAAAATGGGATGTGCTCTAAATTTGAGACCTGGAAAATTAAATTTGGGGAATTAATTCAAATTCATGCTGATTTTTGAGTCTTTGGGGGGAACAGAAACCATCTTTTCAGGTTTTCTCCATAAGGACTGGAAACTTGCACATGCATACTCAGACATCTTATTTTAATAGATACATGCACATATACCTTACTCATACACAAGCACTTCACACAATGGTTAAATCTTTATGTTAACATCACACACAGAGATTAAATCATGAGATTCCCTAAACTGTTGCTTGAGAAAAATCTCAAATTATTGAAGTTCTCTCTTGTCATTTCTATGACTATTTTTATCATTGTGGAAACATGTCTAGGTAGATGTTGTGCATTATAAAATTGATAGTCAAAGATACTCCTTGCTTGAAGAGTTTATAACATAGATAAATAAGACTTAAAAAGGAGGTGAGAAATAAGAAGTTTTGTCTCTGTCCTACAAATGAAAAACAGAAGCAGAAAGATATTAAATTACTTCTGCGTAGGAAATATATGACTGAGCCAGAACAGAAGCTACGCAGAGCACTGAGGATTTAGTAACTAAAGCACAAGACCATCCTGAATTTCAGAACCTATTAAAAAAAATCTGGTCCTTCTGCCCAAATCTTGCTTTCAAATCTGTCAAGGTTCAACCACTGAAAGTGTAAAATACCAGAAAACTTCTTTGTATTTTTCCAATTCAAGAAGAAACTCTTAACGGCTTTCTTATAGAATAAATTTATGATGCAATTTCCACCCTAGTTTATGGCATTTTATCTAAGAAAATCTCTCAAGATTTCTTTTAGCTTTGCTTTACATCTTCTTTTTATCAATGTATTAATGTTATGTCTTTTTGTCCACGTATTCTTTAAATCAGCTTCTGCTCCCATAATTTCTATAACTCTCAGTATGAAATTTAGAGGGCTAAATCCAGTTACAGCAAAAGCAAACTTGTATTCATGTCAGTATGAAATGGATAGTGAGATAAGCTGGAATTCTGAGACTATGTGAAAGGAATAAGAAATTTAATAGTAAACCCACCAATGATCTGAATAAAATGCATGTAATCAGACTGTTGCCTGAGAAAAAAAAAAATTAAAGATCAGTGTTAAAACCCAGCTATCTTACCCCTGAGAAGAAGCAGGTAATGTACCTATATCCATGCTTGCATTTATGTATCTGTACTATTTATGTATCTCATTGAATTTGACTAGGCCATGCTGTAGGCTCCAGAGACTAAACCACATTCATTCTCTCCCTGAAAGCAGTTATGTATATTATTGTAATACAAAGATGTTTGGACAGGTTTTTAGAATCCTATTGTGTTTTGTATTTTCAGCCAGAATGACATTTAATATTAGCATCAAAATGTACCAGCTACATCATTGTGATTTATTTTTAAAAGATTCAGCTTCTAGGTCATCAGAACAGGAACTAATTACTGATTATAAAATTTTCAGACTCAACTGTACTACAAGCTTCTCACACTCATCATAACCTCAATTCTCACGCAGTTCCACATTCCTTTTTCAGACTTACAACCGTGAACTGGACACATCAGGACAAATAAAGATACTCATCACAGAAGAGCATTTAATACTGGTCTAAAGCAACATTAATGCAAGGAAACCATAGGAGTAATAGCGGTGACACCACAGGTCTGGCCTGTACTCATCTCCAAGCAGAGCTCAAGGAATGCAGCACCAGCAGAGCTCAAGGCGGTACCTTCACATGGTGTAATACATGGCATTGATATGTCATGTGGACGTTCCCACAGCTTTAGCACAGGGCTGCAATCATGCAGGTCGATAATCCTATACTTGTGTAACCTTATGCATATGTGTGATCACACCTGTGTGACCATTGCTATTCTTGTGCTCAGAGCAAGTTTGAGAATTGGTGACATCTTGCGAAGCCTCCAGAGTTAATCATGGGCAGTGTGAGTCATCTCACCCACAATGCCTGTGCCTGGATATGAGCTAGTCATCCTAAATCCCATTTATATTTAAATGAGTACAAACGGGCACTGCTAGAGTGCGATTCAGACAGTCTGAGAAGTCTACGCTTGGTCAGAGGAATTGGTTGCAGTTGAGCAGAATTTAGTACAGGAGGAGATCTCAGTTTCTGAGCTCAGCCCACATTATCCTTGGAAAGAACAGCTGTGATCTGAAGTCATCTGTTCCCTTTTCAACTTGAATTCTTGCAGGTCAGAAATGGGAATCAAAACCCCTTCTTAACCAAAAATCTAGAGATACCTCAGAGCCACCGCAGCAATGCTGCTCCCTCCATTTCTCATGGGAGACACAAAATCCCCTTCTACCTTTCATCTTTTTCCCTTTTCAAGCAAAGATGGATCCTTATGCTATTTCTTGCCCACCCCTATGCAATTCCTTGCACAACCAGCCTCAGACCCTCTTTTTCACACGTCCCAGGACTTTTTTCTTCTAGGAGTGCTCCAGACGGTCTCTTCTCTCAGAAAACCCTGCCCTTAACATGCCACACAAGTACACCGGGAACAAAGGTTGAGCCGGGCCTGAGGGCAGGTAAAGAGGTGCCTTGGCTTGCAGACTGGCAACAGGCACTCCCAGAGCACGTATTTGCCTGGCAGAAAGTGCGAAGGTGTTTGTGAGAGAGCAAGGTGCTGTTGCCACTAGTGATGTGCATTTGGAGGAAGTGTCTGGTGCCATGAAAATAAGGATTTGAAATACCAGATTTGAACCTCTCGGGGATGGAGGCAGATTATCAGCTACACTTTCCCAAAAAAAGGTGAATAAAACTCCCTGGTTTCTCTTTCCATGGGGGGCATGTTGGTGGCAGGATCCCCCTGATGGTCTCGCTGCTGGCTTACACGAAGGAGTAATTTTCACTGGAAACTAATCTTTACTGTGTCAGAGTCTCAGTGTCAATTTTATCTGTGTTTCTTGCTGTCATTGCTATTTTCCTCAGCAGCAGAGCTACTAGCCTTGCTATTAGCCACTGCTGGGCTTTACCTCAGAAAAGCCCATTGTCTTTTTGCTCAAAAAGTTACAGAAAGGGGCAGCCTTAATAACAGTAAAATGATGTTAAAGGCATTGCTGCTGAACGGTAAAAGAGGTTAACAGGGCAAAGCTATGTTGGCCTGACCCAGGCAGGATCCCAATAGTAGGCTTAGAGTTCACTAATTTACATTCACATCCTAACCTGAGCTTTGCAACTGGAGCCCATTTCCAAAGACCTGTCTAAATAGAGGCAATGAGGAAAATGAACCTGACTTAACTAAAAGTGTGACTTGAAAGTGGATTAGCTGATGTGCATTTGTGAACACTCCTAGGAAGAATAAAAGTGGACTTGTTTCTATTTATTTTATTTCACTTTTGGCAGGGAACTAATTAAAACTAATATATTTTTATTCTCAAAAAGGATATTAGCTGTTGAATTTAATACAGTTTAATGGAATCACTTTAAAAGCTGAGTCATATTAATGTTGGGGTTATTCCTTGTAAATGAGATCTATTTTAAAAACTTTTACCAGAAATTCAAACTTCCCAATGTCTTCCTTGGGTCCTTCTTCTGCAGCAACACAGTTGATACCTTGAATAAAGTTTTCTTGGAGTCCAGAGGCAGTGGGAAACCTTTTTTGCTAAATGCTAACTGTAACAAATGGAGGCGGGGGAAATTAAATAATTTGACGGAGTAAAGAATGCATGGCAGATGTGGCAGCTGAATTCTGTTCCATAATAATGTTCTTCTCTGAACATTAGGATGCATAGTTCTTGCTGTAGCTTGCAGTCAACCTTACTTGCTGTGGACAAACCTGTAGACACAAACCTCTACCAACAAAAAGACCACAAGGAACTGTAGTTACACAGTTGTTTGTCTGTGGGATCTGCATAAATCACTTGTAATGATAATCCCAAAGGAAATGAACTCCAAACAAAGGCATCCATCCCTTTAACAAATAGAAATGTCCTTGTCTTGAAAGCCATAAGATCGTTATTCTTTTGTTTATTCTACCTCTAGTTTGCTCAATACACATCTTTCCCCTTTTGTACCTGAGTTTCTCCCTATATGCAGTAGTGTACATGTTCCTATCTTACTGAGCCATTATACAGGGGAGCTCTGAGTGGCAGGTGCTGTTTAATAAGCTACAGTTGCAGTAGTTACAATGCAGTAATTTTCCATAATAAATAATTTGAATACACAAAAATAGTCATATGCATCAAAATATTCCATATTTTGTGATACAAAGATATTATCACATTTTTTTAAAAAAGAAAATATCAAAGAAACTGCACAGTAAAAGAGGAAAAATACTGACCCATCTCAGTATAACTCAGAATAATAACAATTTCATAAGACATGTTCATCTTTAATCTCTTTCTGGAGCTTCTGCCAGGCTGCAGAAGGCAGGAGACTATTGTTTTCCTCCCTCCCCCCACCTCCTTTATTTTTTTCCTATTTAAAAATCTTTTGGCTTCATCATAATCAACACAATATATGTGCAATCATGAAAAATAGCCTGCAGCTCTGCTGGATGAAGCATATCAGCTTGTTCTTCAATTTTAGAAAATTCTATTTTATGGCTATCATAATTGCAATGAAGAAGCAGAGTTGCAAAAAGAAGCTGTCTGAGAAACATGCATAGGTCTATCTTGACGAAAAGACTAAATGATGATAAAACAAGGTCCTTATCAAATCATTCAAAAAAAAAAAAAAAAAAAGTAATAAAAAGGTATGATTCACCAGGGAAGCACTCAGTTTATATTGTTATGTATGTTGTTTGAGAAAGTAAATTGACAAGTGGAGAAAGAAACATAATCTCTGATATACGAGCAAATCCGGAGCTCTTTCAAGGTGTAGAAGGTGATCCTTGTCCCTTCAAAACCAAAATGTAAGTTAACATAGCAACGAAGTCCTGACCTTTCATCCCCTTATTGCAATCCTCTGACTTGTAAATTTCCTGCTCTAGTGTCATTCTGTGAAATTTTGGATTAATGATGCAAAGAAATATTTGCCTTGATAATAAAGAGTTTTCAGATTCTCTGTCTCTGTTTTCAATGCCTTGTTATCCATATTTATAGTATGTAAAGTCTGTAGCTTGACAAGACTCAGTAACGCTTTACATTTTACAAGTCTGGAGACAGAGCATCCTGCTTGTCCTCTGCACATGTTTAGTACTGTCAAATCATTAAAGCTCTCCCAAGGGTATCCCTCCTTGCCAGATTTGAGACCTTATTAAGATTTACAGGAGGAGTTTGAGGTTGGTGAACAGCAGTAGAAGCATATTTCCCAACTGAATTTGCACCAGGCAGCTAGCTTCCAGTTTTAGAAGTTAGTCTTATTTTGCTGAAATTGCTGTTTCTTAGGGTTCATAAATAATGATAAATAACAGGGACAAAAGATGAGCTGAGAATAACAAGAAAAACTAGAGGATAATCTAGAAAGAAATCAAACTGAAAAGTGCATTGGCCTGATTTAAACCTCACTGAAGTCAAAAGGATGTATAGGTTGAGTTCAACAGGCTCTGCACGGCTATAGGAACAGAACTTGTGTGAGAGGCTTTGAAGCCCACTGAGTGTGTGGAACTCAGAGAAGTTGAAAAACATTTCAGTCTTCACTCCCATTCCTTACCCCCTCCTGCCACATGGATCTCAAAAACAGCCCCCAACCCTCTGCAAATGTAGACTTCTATAATCTCCCTTCTTCCAGAGAATTACTCATACAGAACTTAAGATACAGTAGGAAAAGTCATCTAAGTAACAATGACTATAGAAAAAGATGTCAGGGGAAACAAAAATCAACAGCCATCTCCCCCGGCAACACCACATAGTTCTTCTTCCTTGATATCCTTAAAGAAACAAAAATTTAAGGCTGAAAGCGACTAAGATTGTTCATAGAAATCATAGTAGGAAGTAATTAGATAGGATAGCGATGGAACCGGCAGACCTGGGAGAAGATGCAGCTCTCCATCCTGAAAGAAAGGGTAGGACAGAGTAATAGTGATAGGTAAGGTCACATATTTTAGAATTGATGCTGGTGGTAAAAGGGGATGCAACTGTTGAATGTCAGCATATGAGATGATGGAAAGGAGGAATTAGAAGTGAATCCTAGCAAATGCAGCTGGGGGTGTGTGTGTGCGTGTGTTATAATTTTGAACTCTAATTCTGTCCTTCATTGTGCTTACACCTTCTCCCACCTTGGTATCTACATGCATTCATGCAGACAATGAGACACTGACTCCTGCTCTCTGATTATGGTTTTACAAACCAATTTTCATCAAACATTTAGTAGTTTATTCTAGATCATATTTCTCCAGCTTGCATATACAACTGGCATGTCAAAAAAAGTCTAAATAATAATGTTGAAACAGAAGATGTCTGCTGATTCTCCTATGCCCAATATAGAAAGGGCTGAAGCTGTGGGGAAAACATGGAGTGAAATTTATGGCAGGTAGATGTATCACCAGAAGGAGAAATGAAAGTCTCACTGTGAAATCAAAGAAACAGAAAGAAACTGACCTTTCAAGTCAGTGTTTGATGATTTCAAGATACACTGGAGGTTCATTTCACTCTGCTGCAAGATTTTAGTCTGGATTGTTTCATCTTATAGTGAACCTGACTGCAACATCCCTTTTTAATATATTTATTTTAATGGCAAAAATTCCTCTCCTTCATTCCCAGATACCATGCACCTCTTTAATTCCTTTGCATTTCCATTAAAAAACAAAAGCCCTGAACTTCAGCAGGTGGTAGACAGAGCCACCAGGGCAGCAGCTGATTAAAGTCCATTGGAAAGCATCTGTTCTGCTACCTGCCCCTCTAAGGGCTCAACCTTGGCTCTGCCACTTAGCCAGCTATTTATTTTTTATGATGTTAAATTCATGCTTAGAAGGCCTTACTATCAGTCCCTTTTTTACCTTCCCTCCCTCCCCAGAACCATGAGGAAATCTGCTGCCCCTTCACCTTCAGTCCCTTTCCTGCAAGTGTCAGCTTTGTCAATCACAGAGAGATGATCCAGCTCATGAAAATGTGTCACAGCAACCAGAGTTTCGGCTCTGACCTTCAGCTCTGCCCTCTGCTGTGACAAGTTTCATTTGCCATTCAGAGAAATCTGTTTATTTCCAACAAAATATAACTCTTTGCTTCCTAGGAGAAAGTAAAAAATGATCTCCAGCTGAGGAAACGCAATAATTTCCTCATTTTACATTACTTTTTGTTCAGGTCTAGGTACAACTTCTTTATATACCAGAAAAATCTATATGAAACATTAAAATTGGAGCAGGAAATCAATCCTTCAATTAGTTTTCATCTCTTGTTTGCTGGGGGTGGGAGTTTTCATACAGAAAATGTACAGTGCAGAGCTGGTTATAACCAGTAACAGAGAAATGGATTTTCAAATAAAAAAAGTACTATCATTTCTTTGATACTCTTATGCAGGATCTTGTTATTTGCCATCCATGGGCACTCAGATGATATCTGCATATTTTATAAATATCCTGCAACTGAAGATTGTTATTACATGTGAGTACATGTCCAAAATTCCTGCTAAAAAAATAGAGGATAATGGATGTGGATGGTTATTATACAACACTGTAGGATGAAAGTTTCAAAGCGTCCAAATGATTCAACAGCTGAAGGGCTAGACCCACCTCTGAATTGGACATGGGGCCCAGAACAGAGCTTGAATGAGCTAGAGGCATTTGAGAACCTACCTGAATATTTAAACACTTTGAGACAAAACTACCTCTCATCTGACTTTAACCTGAAAGTTTCCCTTGAAGCAATCAGTTCCACTCTGCACATACCCTATGCTGAACACCTGGGAACTTTTATGCCAACACAAATTGTTGTAAAATACAGAACAAGAGACAGCATTATCTTAATAGGAATGGGAAAATGTAGATAGATAAACCAGTACTCTTTTTTTATTAGTGTCTCTTTCTTACTGAGCTCTCAGCCTCCAAAACTGTCCTATGCACTGTGTTTCTATCTATGCCAATTTAAATAACTTTAGAGCAAAATTCTGTATTCTCCATATGGAAAATACATTTTCTAGTCACTCTTGTATACACCCCCTTTATGGCAGTCTTACTGAAATACATAGTGAAAATTGAATAGTTCAGATATAACCACTGCATGTCTTGATTGCATAATCCATGATCATGCCATAAAACTGTTTTCTGAATAACAGCATATAGCCTTCATTTTAATTTCCTTGGATAAAACATGTTTTAAAGCAATGTATAAATATCCACTGAGCACCCACAGACTTCTGTTTCATTGCTTCTGAATCCCAGCACCTAATCTTGCTTGTATGTCATGTACTATATTACAAGGAAATGAAATGCAATTCAGTAAATTATCCACTTCAAGTTGTGACCATTTCAGCAGATAAAAGAAGGGTCCTTTATCTTCTATTTGTTTTAAATCCCACTAGGATGCTGGCTTTATATTTAGTCTTAGCCTGGGCTTTGCTGTGAATCTTCAAGAAGGCTTCAAGTAGAGTTATAATGAGCAGAGCTGTCTCAAACAAAAGTAATCTCTGACTCTTAACACAAACACTATTTATTGCACATCTAGTGGCAGCAGCACTGTATCTAATTCCTGACAGCTGAGACTTTGGTAACTAATAGTAGTGAACCTAACATTTTACTCTTGCTTTTAACAATTATCTAATCAGAACACTCCAGAAAAGGGATTATCGTTAAACCAGGAAACAACAGCCTGCAATGTGTGAACAGCTGGAACCCAACTGAGTCATGCTACAGCACATCACCTTGGAGTTTAGGCTACTTATCAGAATATTAACAGAGAGGATTTCTTTTTCATCTGTTTATTTTAAGATTCCAGAATTATTAGCGATTGTTTGATCTACCAGTTAATACTAGTCAGTGTGAGAGACACTGGGAGCATAGTATTCCATATGGGTGCACCACAGCCCCTTGTCTTTGGCCCCTAACTCAGAGTGTACATAGATCAGTATTTTTCTGCTGGCAATTGTTGATGCCAGGCACCTAATCCTGTGCTTAAGTAATTGTACTAGTTCTGGTCTGATGTTCAAAAGTGCAGAAATTTCCTTTTGGATTTATCCACTCCCTTCTGAAACCAGCCTACTTTAACTGAGATGACCAAACAAAAATCCAGCATGTAATTTTATGCACCCAGATTTGGAAACTGTTTAGTTTTCCAGAAGAAGGGGTACCCATTGCATTCTGAATGGATCCCATTCCAGATAAACAATCCCTGACCAGTGTTTATCTTCTTGAAATACCTTACTGAGAAATTTAACATTAATAAAAATGATTGGTATTCAGCTCCTCTGAGAATCAAGCCCTTAATTAGTTAAACAATTATATCCTAATACATAACCACACACATGTTTTGAAGAAAAAAACCAAAACACATTGACTTTAAAAATATTATCTACTTTCCCCCACCCATTTGACCTTGAAATTAAAGACTTTTCTTTTTCCTGGCTTTGCTCACCTGATGTACTTCAGAGCAGCAATATTACTGAAGTCAATAGAAGCACTGATATGGGTAAGTGCTACTCAAGATGAGTAAGACTTGCACTATCAAGCCCTAAAATTGCTTGCTTACCAACACCCTATGGACGAAAAGATAATGGTGTACGTGGAAAGGTGAACTAGGTTTGATATGAGAACTATATATGCTTCCTCTGATGAAAATATTATTCTAATCTACTTGTAGAATAGAAATTGCTGGCAGCAAGAAGTTTTTGGTGGCTAAATTCCTGTTTGCTGCATTTTAAAGACACCATGGTTTGCAGAAAAGGGAAAATGTCTCTTTAGGAAAGTGTAATATGTTCTCAGAAAACAGTAGCTCAAAATTAAATATTCTTGCAAAGTTCACACCTGTAGTGTATTAATAATTAGTACTATAACTATTTAACCCCTAGGAGAGAAAAGTAATTTCCCCTTTTAAACATTAGCCGACTCTATCCTAAACCAGGCATTTCTGACTAAGCCTAAACAAAAGGATTATATTGTATACATTAAACAAGGAATATTTAAACATATATCTGATTCTTCACTAGGAACACTGCTGCAAGTGGACTAGAAAATTAAGCTTTTTATATTTACTTCCCGGTGGAAGCTATGTAAAACAGAATAATAGATGATTGTCACTTCATTTTAGAACATAAAATTAATCTTAGAAAACAGAAAAGTCATGAACAATATTGCAGCAGTATTTCATGGTTCACTGGTTATTATCACTTGCCAACATTAAGGTCACAAAAGAACATTTCTCATTTGTTGCCTAGAGTATCTGTGACTATATTCTTATTGTCAAACCTAACCTTTTGGAGAACCACAAAGGGGAAAAAAGGAGAGGGGGAAAAAAAACTATTTA
Source organism: Fulmarus glacialis (assembly GCF_000690835.1). Classification (NCBI taxonomy): domain Eukaryota; kingdom Metazoa; phylum Chordata; class Aves; order Procellariiformes; family Procellariidae; genus Fulmarus; species Fulmarus glacialis. The sequence continues at coordinate 78,730 of NW_009207514.1, forward strand.
GAAGTGCATTTTCTTTTGCTGCAGTATGTGTAAAAAATAATATTAAAATTAAAAGCCTCAAGCTGCTGGAGATAGAGCAGGTCACAAACTTTAAATATTTAGTCCCTGTTGAAAGTAAAGCATTAACAAATAAATTAGCAGCAACACCAGATGGATTCCCTAGAGTCCAAAGCCACAACTGCCCAGACCATCACTGGTAGCCAAGCCTTCACATAATTTAAAGTTTTCTTAAAATGGGCAATGTAGAAAACAAATGACTTCAGAACCGATTATTTCTTGGTCAGTGATTTGAAAGTAACCGTGGCTATTGATGTACACAAACAATAAATATCATCTTTATGGTTCATCCAGAACACAAATTCAAGAAACTTATTTAAAGGAAGGGTTCTCTATCCACCAGTTATACAGAATTCTGTCCTTCTATGCCTCTTGGGTGAGGCACTGAAATAAACTGCTTTGCTCAGTCTGACACCTAATAGAAAAGCACCCACTTCATTCACTCATGACATTTATCACTAATGGGTCATTTTAGGGTTTGGGAAGGAGATTCCACACAGGGAAGAGTCTGTAAGAACTATTGCTTTATTCCTACTTGTATTTATTCTGGAAAGACACTTTCAGCCTCTGTAAAAAGTTCTCAGACGAAGACGTGATTAATGGCAACAGGATGCACCCACTCTTGCAAAGCTTGGGAAATACATAGGTTGTGTAATGCAATAGGCAAAGAGACTAAGTCTATGCTAGTAACATTAAACTTTCTTCAGATTGTTCACCTGTCAAGAAATAGCCTGAGTCAATATTATTAAACTCTTCTGTCCTTCAAAACAAAATGTTTGCACCGAGACAACTGCTTGAGAACTGTCCTCAGCTCATGCTAACTCTCAAAATAAGCCCACAAATTATTTGGTAGAGTGCTAGGTGGCACAGACTTCCAGCACGCCAGAAACACTTCCAGCTATTTAACTTTTACTTTATTTAACCTGCCATAAGCCCTTCCAGCAAGCAAAATTGAACTGCAGTGTCTGGGAAGGCTCACTAGCACTCTTTTCTTTACTAATACAGTTGTAGCCAGAGTCCTCCAGATTTTCAGTGGGGTCCTTTACAAGATCTTTCAACAGTTTCACTAAAGAAAAGCAAATACAAACCAAAACCAACCCACCGTGTCTCCCAACAGAAACAACATCAAACTGAGAATTAGTGAACAAATCATTCATGTTCTGTATATTTAAGAAGCAAAAGAAGTAACTCTTCAAATATTAAAAGATCAGATTTGAGTTTGTGATACTGGATCATTAAGCATTTGGTAGACTAAAGTATCCATTTCCCCATTGATGTGTGGGTGATTTATGAACATCATTTCCAGTAACATCAATGGAAACTGCCCAAGTCAACCCCCAGTGCATTATATCAAGGGCAGACTCCTACATCATCTGAGTTTTTTACTAATTCAAATACCAACTGTGAATAGACCAGTCCACAGATCATACTACAGGTTGAGGAGTGGAAAAAAATCCTTCCATACTAAAAACAGACTCCCTACTTTGATTTTTTTTTTTTTTTAATAAGATACAATATTGTCCAAAGTGACATCCTGACTGAGACCCAGTACTGGAGGGGTATGGGAAAATAAAAAATTAGGCTTGTTCCTGTTAGCTATTTTTTATTGTGGGGTCATGCACTCTTTCTCCTGACTAGCCTCACTCTAGAATAAAGTGACTGGTTTGGATATAAAAGTGTTCGTGTTTTGACAGCTTTCCTGCTCTGCTTTTTCAACCTGAGCATAATGGGCAAACAGCGATGAGTTGGCAAAGTGTTTCCAATTAAGCATATAGGGAGCTCCTTCGCCAGTCTCCAGCGAGCGATCCTGCCTGGAACCCCCAAGTGTTCTTCTTGGCCAGAAATTGATTTTGAAAGCTAATTAATTCTTGCATTAAGCCAAATTTTAGAACATAGTTTTTCAATATATTATTGGTGATGCAGAGCAAGTATTCAGGAAGGCCACATTATCAACAGTGATAGCTTTTTGCATTTTTTATATTACGGTTTTTATATTGAAGGATCCCCGAGCACTTTATAATTATTAACCTAAGGTGGCAATTGCCACCATCACTGGGATGAAGCACGATGGCTGGATGAACACCAAAGATGAATATTTCACCGTCTTCCACACTCTTCACGTTATCTATCTTAAGTTACATTCAGTTTTGGGAAATGCAAAGAAATGAATAAATGCATTTATAGTGTGTTATAAATAAAAATCCCTTAACCCAAGTGAACGAAGCATTACTTGTAGGATGACATCCTCCTGTAGCTACCTGGAAGTCTCTGCAGTTGAGCAGAAGAGGAAAAAACATTTTCCCGTATTCAGCAGAGAAAGCATATAAATTCATACCTGACCTAGAATCTGGTTAGGAAAGTTTTTTCCTGAACACACTATTGAAAAAATTAGAACAATGATTGATCTTTTTAATAAATAAAGCAAAGGTCAGAGTATCTTCTTTCACTGTCATATTTCAGAAGTATCTGTGCATAAGATTGGCTTTGCTATGAACCCTAAGCTGAGGACATATTTACTGATAGGTCCATTAAGGTTCACGAGGCTTTCCACAAACTTGGACTGAGATCTGAGTCACTTCCAGGTGCCAGAGAAGGATACGGACAGCATTTTGAGCAAACCAGGTGAAATACAAGAGGTTTTGTTTCATTTCTGCACAAAAGGATTTTTATCAGTATCAATTAGGTTTTGCTTTGATATTTTGGGTTTCTTTCAATGGAAGAAACAATGTCAATGTCTTCTCTCTCCCAAACTGAAAGGGAAACAAAGTCCTCAAGTGCAAAACCACAAAGTTTCACATAAAACTGATTGAAATTATTTAAATTCATCCACAGTGAGATGTTTAATTGATAAATGATCGATTACTGAGAACTCAGTAAGTGCCCAAGTATTCAGTGCCAAACATTTAGGGGCAGTAACAGTTTGCTCTGGTTTTGGCTGGTATTATACAAGCAACGGTCAGGAATGATTTTTCCTCTCCAATTGGATCTAGCCAGAAGGTGGGTCTGTTTCTTTCGTGCACCAATTATACAATCATTCATATTTTTACAAAGAATTCTGTCAATAATGCACATTTCCTTACAAGAAAATATTGATAAAAAGGTTGCTATACAGAATCCAAAGAAGAAAACTGAAAAATGGGAGGCAATCACACAAAATGTTGTCTGAAATGTTGTAAGCAAGCTAGGTAGGTAAGCTTTGGAAGGGTGATAATTATTACTATCAGATCTCCCTCCTTTTGTAGGCCATCCTCTACAGGATGCTGAAATTCACATGAACACCAACCCTATTCACTGAATATATTTTATTAAAACATTTATAAAAAGCCTTCCCATGGACCACACAGGATTAATAAATAAGTCTCAAGCAGCTAAAAAAATCAAAGAGAGGCTGTTCGACTGACCAGGAATCAGGCTTAAAGAAAGAAGGGGATTTTGCTCTAGAGATAAGTTATTCCTCTTTTCTCTCTACAAAAGTTAAGGGAGTTCTAATACAACAAGTTCCCATTAAATTATTAATACTGGCTTGTAGTAGCAATTTATAAAGCAGATGAAAAAATAAATGGTAAGGAATTCATTAATGACTTGAAGCATTGTCTCCCACTGTGAACTTATACCCCTTAATCCACAACCTGCCAATGTGTAGAAGCCACATTTGTGCTGAAGCCACCAAAGATCCCTTGTCACTGCCTTTGCTGGGGTGACTGTTATGGCAGGCTGGGAGTCCCCAAGTGGAGCGTGGGATCTGCTAAACTGTTAGCAAATCATTTGGAGATTATTTTCTTTTTCAGTGATTTTCAGGGATGCAGTCAGCTCCTATTTGAGCAGTGGTGGACACAGCCCATGCCCATGTCCTTACCTGTGGGAGGCACAGGATTGGGGCAGCAAAAGCTCCCCCATGGCCCTGCCCAGCCGAGGCAGCCCTTCTGAGAGCACAGGCTCTGAGCTGGTGGAAGTGGGACCCCACTCTCCTCCCAGGAAGGTGAGCCATGTTTTTGAGTGGGTAGAATGTTTTGAAAAGTAATGCAGTTTTATCATACTGTGGTTGAAACTGCCTAGCTGGCAAGACAGAAAGAGACATATTTCTCCAGCCAGTCAATACTAATGGCATCCACACTGCCTTTGCTACGGTTTTGTGCGGAGTTTAGGCTGTACACCTTGACCCAGCAATGATATGGTGGAAGGTTTTACCATTTTTTATTGTTTTATCCCACACTCCTCTTCCCATTCATCCCCCTTCCTGCAACATTGGCACCACTTAAGCAGCAAAAGGAGGGAGTCAATGAGGTCTGACTTGGAATCAGTGAATATTTCATTCCCTTCATCTGTTGCCTACTGACAGGACAAGACTCTATCAGTGTCCTG
>NW_009207514.1:83263-88353 GCF_000690835.1 Fulmarus glacialis
TATATATATATAAAAATGTTTTTCCTATATATGTACACATAACCAATAAACATATATATATCTTTATCTTTACACTCACTTTTCCCCTCAGAAATGTTTGACAGCTGAAAATGAGACACAGATAGAAATGGTTGGGTTGATCAGTTCTCCAATAGGGTGAAATGAACATTTTATTTCTTATATCCTTGGGTACTGTCTCTTGCTCACATCCCCAGGATCAAACATTTCCAGATTTAGTGTTAGTAAGGAATTTCCCTTAGGTAAGGTTGGTTGGGACTCAGCTGTATAGGATACATGTGCCCTGTAAGCTCATCTAGATATATTTTATCCAATTGATTCCCTGCCATTGCAATGGCCTCTGGCATTGTTGGTATTTCAGTTTCACCTGATCTTTACCTATGGTGCATCTATATTTATATCTATTGAGAATTAAGTGCTTTAGCTTATAACTGAGGTTACTGAGTTCAGTATAAGGACATATTTCATGTCCTGTCCCTTACGGCTTTAAATTCCTTGTAAGATATAGTGAAATACTTCCATAACCTGAAACACCATGTACTCTGTAAAGCAAAACCTTTCTACAGTTCATGTTTTGCCAATGAAGATAGGAATTCATCCGACAGGAATATTTTCCCCAAACGTAGAATTCAGAACATAACACAGAGTGCACTGATTTCTTTCCATCACTGCTTTCATACATGTTTCTCATTCTCTCTCTCTCCATCATTTACTTCACTTGTTCTTTTCTGCTCAATATACTAAACTGAGGGCAAAATCAGGTTATTAGTCATCTGTTTGTAATTGTGGAAACAACATAATGAAAGGACACCCTTTCATTAATGTCTTTTCTATCCGTGCCTATTGCTCTGCTAATAATGTGGGAAACTCAGTAGAGGTCAAAACTCATCCTGACCCTACAGCTACTGTGTTGGCTTCAGACTCTCTATTATTCTCCAAAGAGAAGGGGAGAGGCTGTTTGAAAGTGCTGCATTTTTATCACTTAATTTTCCTTTTCCTCCAGTCATTGTCAAAGTTTTGGAAAGTATTGCTCTACAGTTAAATATGCTTTGGACTGCATTTCTGAACAGCTTGCAGAGACTACCACATAACCTAATAAATGTTCTACTTGAAGGCTTGGCCTCATTAATTGCCACTGTGATATCCTCCTGATCTCTTCCTTCCTGCTTCCCAAGAAAAGTGTCAACATTTAAAACTTAAGATCTGTCAGCTGATATTTTTAAAGAGATAAATAATTTAATTCATAAGACTGTGAAGTACCTATTCAATCATAAATGTGACTACAACAGAGTTGCTCTTTATAGAGGGAGGATGGAAAAGCCAAAAAACTTAATTGGGGTTTTCAGGGCTACGAACCAGTCTGTTTCTCAGTTATGCTGAGGAAAGGGCTAAGTATTGTAATGTAGGACTGTGGAGAAACCTGAGCTAGCTTGGGTGTTAGGTTCAATATGAACAGGATAGGATATATCTCATATGCCTTTAGACAGCATCTGCAAAATGAAAATTTCTATCTATTAATCTAAGCTATGTATGATGACTTTTTATGATCAACAGGGAAAAGTAGGCTTTTCTAGAGCTCAATTCATCTGATGTCTTTTAGGTGTCTGTTTTAGGGACGGATGTATTACTGCATGGAAGTGCCTTTTCCTCCCTGTAAAGAGAACCAGAGACAGACTCCATGCTGCAGCAGTTCAGTTCCATTCTTGGGACCATGTTCACTCTGCGTTGCTCCTTCAGGTTCTCCACCAACATCTCAGACTGCATTCCTCACTGACATAGTCCCACGCCCTCCAGTTCTTGCTCAGAGAATTGTTCTGGGAATTGTTCTGCAAAAAAATACTTTGCATTTTTAATGTTATTCTGGTAGCATAGGCAGGAATGAACAAATCCCCAGTAAATCCATCTAGTCCAACAGTGTTTGTCATTCCATGTACGACTAAAGTGACAGTTTGGCTTTCTAAGGACACCTCTAAGAGCACAAAAGAAAGATAATTTCTGATAATTTCTAGACACAAGCCAGGGTTCATCTGAAGTTGTCAGTAGCTCTTAGGCTGGTAACACTGGTGTTGTTAGTGTTTTCTAGAAAAGTTATGACTTGCTATTTTATTTTATTTTTAAGATATTAAAAAAAAAAACAACTTATGAAATTTCTTAAAACTATTTCTGTTTCAGTCATTCACATAATTTGTTTTTATTTTTCAAAAAGTTCTGTCAAGAAATATAATTTTTGCTCCTTTTCTGTTTCTGCTCGTTCTGACTCTCAAATTCTAAGCACAACAGAGCAATAGCCCTCTCTCACCCCGGGAGACTATCTATATAAGGATTACAGCCTTTAAAAAAACCACAATGCAATGCATAAAATATATTACCATTCCCTATTTATTTTTTCAAAAAACTAGGTTTTAAATTACTGAAGAAGGAAATGCTGTGTATAGAATTCAGGTGAATAAATAATATAAAAATAAATGTCCTTCCTAGCACAGTGTCAAAAATACAAGGATATAGCAATAGGGATGGCAGGGTATTACCCCAAGAATGAACTGTGCTTGATCAATCTAACACTATCTTGCAACTTTTCTTTCTTGATACATTCTTATGACCTACAAAGATCTCAGAAATATAGATTCTTTTCAACTTTGCTACTGCCCACAAAGAAATCTAATGGCTGAAAAGGATGGGCATCTTATCAGAGCGTGTCAGCCTGAAAAAATATAAAAGAAAAAGTTTGCTAGAATTTGGGCCAAGGGAAAAACATCCCCTTGCAAAAGAGGCAACTTTCTGCTTGCAACTATGTACTTCAAATATAGCCAAAATAAAAATCAACACAGAAGATGGCTTGTCATGATACCCCAGGGAAAAAAAAGTATTTTTCAGGCAATTGAGGTAACATAAAATCACAGATTTATGAAAGGCAAGAACTATCTGAACAAAAGCACTGGTGTTTGAAGGTGTATGAAGCATTTCATTTTTCTAAGTACCAACATTTTCACTTTATCTACATACATACAAACAAATAGGATTAAACTGTGTTTGTCAGACTCATGCGTTTACCCCACTGAAATCCAGAAGTAAAGCAGATGCCACATAAGCCTCAGCCTCAATGAATTCTACAGTTATTAGTCAGGTTTTAATTCACTGCAACTCTCTTCCTAATATACTGACAAGTATGGACTGAGCAGTCTGAAGACCCTTTTGCATCCTCCAAGTGTGCATCCCACAGCTGACTGGTGTGTAATCTTGCACACCACAGTCTCGTCCCATCAAACTTAAGGCACGGTCTCAACCAGTAATAAAAATAATGAAATAACTATGTTAGAAACTTACAAAATGTATTATTCAGAGAACTTCAAAAATCTCACTTTGAAGTGATTACATACAAAAACTCCCCACAAAAAAAGATGCATGTGAAAAACAACAGAAATTAAGGTCTCAGTTAATATTTCCCTTTTTCTTGCAATTTTTTTCAGGCTCTGATACATGCCATTCACTTGTTCCCTCCATATATAGAAAGACAGAAGTGTACTCGCTACTTGTTGTTGTTTTCATATCCTTTTCCTCTACAGACAGATCTCCATCTGTTGCTGACAATCCACTGAATCTGCACTTTTCCTCTAAGCCAGCATCTTTAAAATATAAGCAACCCTTTTCATCCCCAGTGCAAGCATGAATGGGAATAAACCCTACCAGCCTGATGAGAATCATAGAGAGATTTCCTTGATGATAGGGCATTCAGTATATCCCAGACTGAAGGTTATCTCAGTACTAAAATACATATACACCCACTCACATAGAAAGTATCCTTCGATTTTACTGCTTGCAGTCAGTTCAGCCTCTATCACAAGGATAACCTGTTGCATTCAATGTATATTATTTTTACATACAGCATCTTCACCCCCGCTAAAGGGTCTAAACCTTTGAAAGCTGGTTACATGGCCGAGTAGTTTGCACACAGAGTAATCAATGCCTACATTGTGTCTCAGGGGCTGGTGCCATCGGTGGAATCTTGGCTTTTTTGACCATGGGGAGGTTTACACGGCACCGGGCCTGCTGGGGACAGATGGGGTTCAGCTGTCTCACAGGGGGAAAAGGATTCTCGCGTACGAGTTGGCGGGGCTCATCGAGAGGGCTTTAAACTAGGTTCGAAGGGGGGAGGGGATAAAACCAGGCTCCCTAGAGAAGAGCCTAGGGGCGGCCGGACGGCATGCCAATGTCAGGGGGGAAATTGATAGCCGAACTCAAGTGCATCTGCACCAATGCATGCAGCATGGGCGGCAAACAGGAGGAGCTGGAAGCCATTGTGCAGTGGGGTAGCTATGACTTAGTCACCATCACAGAAACATGGTGAGATGACTCTCATGACTGGAGTGCTGTAATGGACGGCTATAAGCTCTTCAGAAGGGACAGGCAAGGAAGGAGAGGCGGTGGGGTGGCTCTGTATGTTAAGGAGTGTCTCGATCGTCTAGAGCTCAACAATTGTGATGATAAGGATGAGTGCTTACGGGTAATGATGATGGGGAAGGCCAACAAGGCAGATATCCTGCTGGGATTCTGTTATAGACAACCTAACCAGGATGAAGAGGCAGATAAAGTATTCTACAAGCAGCTTGCAGAAGTCTCAGTCGCTAGCCCTTGTTCTTGTGGGGGACTTCAACTTTCCGGACGTCTGCTGGAAATACAACACGGCAGAGAGGAAACAGTCGAGGAGGTTCCTGGTGTGGAAGATAACTTCCTGACGCAGCTGGTAAGCGAGCCTACCAGGGGAGGCGCCTCGCTTGGCCTGCTGTTCACAAACAGAGAAGGCCTGGTGGGAGATGTGGTGGCCGGAGGCCGTCTTGGGCTTAGCGACCATGAAATGATAGCATTCTCGATTCTTGATGAAGTAAGGAGGGGGGTCAGCAAAACCACCACCATGGACTTCCAGAGGACATAGTGGCCTGCTCAGGACACTGGTTGAAAGAGTCCCTTGGGAGACAGTCCTGAAGGGCAAAGGGATCAAGGAAGGCTGGACGTTCTTCAAGAAGGAAGTCTTAAAGGGTAAAAAAATGGCTGGACGGCCAGGCCCAGAGAGTTGT
>NW_009207515.1:0-25711 GCF_000690835.1 Fulmarus glacialis
CATGTATTCTCTCCTTTTTTTTTTTTTTTCCTTCAGTTGAGTAGCTGTCTCTTCTCTGCATTTCAATTCTGTTTTGGCAGCTTGGATCACTGACTGTTCCCTCTTCCAGTTCCTTCTTCCAGTCACCAAAAAGCTACACGTTGCTGGGTGAAGAGAATGCATTACCTCATCCAGAGTGCCAAAGGAACAGAAAAGAGGCTTAGGTCTGTGATCTGTTGTCAGAGCTTCTGCAGCCAACATTAGAACTAATACAAAAAGTGGAGAGGAAAACGGGATCATTTTTTTGAAGACACCTGTTGCTTTCCTACTGGCAACATTTTCTGTGTATGTACACATAGATCTTAACTTCCTAAACCACTCAATTTTTTCCCTATGTCCTATATCTGTTTAAACTAGCCTGACAACCTTAAAATTAACAAACATTGTGCATAACGTAAACTGCCTAAAGTTGTATTTACTGAAGTACTTTTCATATTTAAATGTTCATCTTTATTGTACTGAATATACTTTATGATACCTTTTTTGTTTGCGGAAATAAGATGAAGAGTAACTACTAAATACTTTGCAAAGAAATGGGGGAGTGTGGGGGAGGAAAGCAAGTCTTGAATTTACATAACCTGACAGAATTCTACAAAACTTCTGATATTTCAAATGTATTTTAACAACTGTTACTGCCATTGCATAAAATACAGAAAATGGGAGATAGAACTATTTACTATATTTAGAGGAACACCTGCTAACACATACGAACTCTGCTTTTCAAGTTTCCAATCAAGCCCCTGGAATAATTGTCTGAAACTAAAGTACTTAGCTATAATTAGCTGTAAATGTGAAAAACATTTTTATGTCTTTTACTTCAAAACCATGTATGCTGATATGATACACTTACTACAGAAGAACAGGTAAACTTAGATGTATGTGCAAGTGTGTGCACAACTACGCAACTAGATCACTCAGTGAAGTAAGCATAATTTCATCAGCTGCAGGGTTTTGTGTCAACTTCCAAAAACATCTCTCATAAGATGCAAACAATCTGAAATCGCCTACCATTCCAGAAGATGATGTGCTGCAACACAATTTTCAGTGTTACCTCATTCCTCCTTCCTTCCCCCACCTCCCACCCATTTCCTAAGGGAGGAGAAGGAGAAAATAGAGAACAGAACAGTGAGGACAGTCTTCCATTTGATAATCAGCATTAAAAAAAAATCAAAACAAGCCCACATGCTGTAACTAGCATAGGTATGAAAAGCCATGAAAATTTCCCATTATCTAATAGTATAGCCAATGTGACACTAGCTAAAGCGAAAGCTAGTTAGCAGCTAACATGAAGGGATTTGATTATTCAATATGGTTCATCTATTGCAGAGTCATCAAAATGGCTCAGCATAGAGGCAAACTATCCTTACCCCAGTGACAACCTCTCCATGTTATTGCCGAGGAAAAGAGAGCAGTGGAACTTAGGTACTTCTGTTGCATAAACTTACACCTGTTTTATAAACAGAAAACAGTTACTGATCTAGAAGCAAACATAGTTACTTCAGATGTGTTGACCACAGACCTTGCATTGGTGGTTTGCAAGCACCCCAGTAAACTTGGGCTTTTTTTTAACCAGAAACATTTTCTTCTGCTGCACTATTACGTTACGACACCTGCAGGTACAACAGATGAAGTTGTTCTTTGTGCATATGTAGTGGCAGGAACCCTCAGCTGCAGAAATTCCAAACAGCAGGGATAGAAGGTAGGTCACCACATGCATGATGACAGCCCCTCAAAGAACTGCAGGAGATTAAGTTGCTTGGATCGATTCATCATACTGACCCCATTCACAGTGATTAGCAAGAATCCTTACTCACTTTCTAAATGAAGTCTGATGAACACAGGGATCTAAAATTCACAGGGAGACACGGAATCACAGAGACATTTGCTTGGAGGGACCTCCAGAGGTCATCTAGGCCAACCTCCTGCTCAAATGAGGATTATTGCCAGCACTAAACCAGGGCAGCCTTGGCTTTGATTCATCATGATCTAGAGGCCTGAAATGATGAAGACTCTACAATCTCACTGAGCAACCCACTGCGCTATCCTCCTAGAATGTTTCCAGAAAGTTTAAAATAAAGTCCACACGTTTGAAGTTGTAAAAGCTCCATTCATTAGAAAAGCAAGTCAGAACAACTTCGGCCAATAAATCACAGAATTAATGCAGTTCAAAAGGACCTCTGAAGATCATCTAGACCAATCCCCTTCTCAAAGCAGGGTCAGCTAGAGCAGTTGCTCCAGGCCTCATCCAGTCATGTTTTGAGTATCTCCGCAGATAGAAAGTCCACAATGTCTGGACAACCTGTTCCAGTGTTTGACCAGACCAAGAGAGAGAAAGTTTCTTCTGATGTTTAAATGGAATTTCCTGTCTTTGAGTTTGTGCCCATTACTTCTTGTCATGTCACTGGGCACCGCTGAGAAGAGCCTGGCTCCATCTTCTTTAATGCCTTCTGTTAGGCATTTATACACATTGATGAGATTCCCCTGAGCCTTCTCTTCTCTAGGCTAAACAATCCCAGCTTGCTGAGACTCTCCCTGTGTTATTCTCCAATCCCTTAACCACTTTTGTGGCCTTTCACTCCAGTATATCCATATCTCTTCTGTACTGGTGAACCCACAGATGTGGTCTTGCTAGTGCTGAGTAGAGGGGAATGATCACCTCCCTTGACTCACTGGTGACCCTATGCCTAATGCAGCTCCGGACACTGTTGTCCTCCTTTGCTGCAACAGCACCTTGCTGGCTCATGTTCAGCCAGCACCCCCAGGACCTTTTCTGCCAAGCTGTTTTCCAACCAGTCTGCCCCCAGCAGGTACTGGTGCCTGGGGTTGTTCAGGTGCAGGATTTTGCGTTTCTCTTTGAGGAGCTTCCTGAGGTTTCTGTCAGCCTGTCCAGTCCCTCTCAACAGCAGCACAACCACCTGGTGTATCAGCAACTCCTCCTAGTTTTATATATTTTGTTAAGACCAAACATTTTTTCATGATCTTTTGAAGCAGACATATTGAATTGTGTATGAATCACAGTAAAGAAACAAAAATAAAATATTAAGAACTAACACCAAGGCATTTGGCTGAGCTTTATAATTGTGATTTCTTTCCATCCATTAAATAAAATGCAAACGATAACCATTATTAGAAGTCAGAAGTACTTTACCATATGCTTGAGTACAGAACAGAAATAGTTTTATATATTGTATTAAACGAATCACATGATCTCTGGATTTTTTTTCTAGTGTTTATTCTTTAATAAATTGTTACAGCCTGCTGGACAGATGTGTAAACATACTCTGGTGGTTTCTCTGTTTATATGTACAGTTGGCAGTAGGCCAAAAGACAGGAACTAACAGAACTGCATCTATTTCTACATAAATTTTATTGTGAGGCAATCATAATATAGCTTTTGTTCTCTCCACAAATCCACCAATTGTTTCCCCGACCCAGTCAAAGATAGTGACTTTAATCTTTAAAGTCTCTAGCACTATCAATTCCAAATACCTGAATGGTCTTGTTAGGTAGGAAAAGGCAAGGTCCTTAAATTAACATTTCCTCAGTTGAAGGGAGTTGAAAGAGCAGAGAGACTTCCAGGAAGCTTCTCGGTTTTGGAGTACGGCTTGTATTTCTCTGCAGGTGCTCACTGTCCCTCCCTATTCTCTTCACTGCCCAGGAAAAAAAAAAACAAACAAACAAACCAAAAAACCCAACACAGACATCAGACACACATAGAAAAAATAAAGACTTATTTTGAAGTAATTTTGGAGCTATTTTCTTTCTGAACATTAAACATTTGAGCACCAAGTGCTTTGTTAAATTAAAATATACTTGATTCTTATATTCGTCTTTGCAAAGCTCAATATGTCTACAGTAATGCATATGCCCAGTAGGAACACAGCAACTGGTTAAATGTTATTAAAGAATGCTTTTTAAAAAGTTTCACGTTTTTAATATATGAACATCAGGCAGTATTATTAAATTCAGTGTTTTCTCTGTAACTATGCTATAGCATTTTAGTCATTACAATATGTTTAGAGACTAGATTATAGCTTTTATTAGTTCTCACTGCAAAGAGTTAAAAACTCTTTATCTGCATTTTCTAAGATAAGATTAAGATAAGACCCTTGAGTCAACAAACGTACTTTGACTTTCTCCGGTTCTTCTATTGTGTACATCTACCATAAACCTCTCTGGTTTTTAGAATCATAGAATGGTTTGGGTTGGAAGGGACCTTTAAAGATCACCTAGTCCAACCCCCTGCCATGGGCAGGGACATCTTTCACTAGACCAGGTTGCTCAAAGCCCCCTCCAGCCTGACTCTGAACGGTTCCAGGGATGGAGCAACCAAAACTTCCCTGGGCAACCTATTCCAGTGTCTCACCACCCTGTCTCACCTTACAATGTATTTATCCCCTAATTTTCACCTGGTACTTATTAAGTGGCCTACTCCTTGTTCCAAAAATCTTAAAATGTGACAGGAAACGAAGGAGCCCGTCCTGGAGCCGACTGAAACTGTCCGACATGCGGGCAACTCCTGGTGCCTTCTCACAGAAGCCACCCCTGTAGCCCCCCTGCTACGAAAACCTTGCCACATAAGCCCAGTACAATACAACAAGATCTGATTAATTCCTTCAGATAAAGATAGCTTCACAGAGGTGATACTTCCATATATACACATGCAAAGTTGTAGATGTCGCCTCTGGACACTGGAGAGAATAATGGTATCTCAAAAAGGAATAAAATGACATGATGAAAGAGATGCTGGCAACAAGAGCAGGAAAAAATCTGAGATGTAACAAGCAGGTTACAAGATCACGTGATAAGAAATAGCAGAACAAGGAGCACATAATAGAGTTCTAATATGTGACTCAATGGAATGATAATTTTCATAAATTCCAAGATAAAAATTCGGAGCTGGTAAATTCAAATGATATCAGAAGATTCCTGATGTTATGACAGCTCTCCCTTTTCCCCCTGAATGCCTTCAGATTGCTAAGGGCATCATGTGATGAGAAAGCATTGGGCTCCCTCATAAGAATTTTTACTGTCACCTTTGTATGTAGGCCTCCAGGACTAAGACAACTACTAAAAGGTGCAAGTCCTGTTGGTGCCAAGCCCTACTTCTTCACATCTAGGGGGTGAAGAAAGGGTAGATTGTGCCAGATTACAGAATTGTTTCCTTAAAATGATGTATTTGTTTTAATTTTTCATGGTTTTCCCCTTTTGGGAACCATCCCTTTCTAGTAAGTACCCTTTTCAGTAAGTGTTCTTTATACACACATCAATAATAATTCATTAAAATTTAAAAGAACATATAACGATAAAAAACATTCAATGGTCTGTTCTATAAAAAGTAAGGTCAACCATTACTGCTAATTTTTAAGACTGCCATTTAAAAAATAAAGATGTAAAATAAATATAAAATTATTAACTTAAAAAACTCATAATAACTTTCAACAAAACGATACATTAAGATGCTGGGCTCTTTTTAGGCTTGATTCCTCTCTTCTCATTTACTTAAAGATTAAAGTTCAAAATTTGTATCCATGTTATAACCGTATTTACAATGTTCAAACTGCTACTCACGCTGAGTCACTTGTAATGCATCTACATTAGCTTTTTCACAACTGTAACAGAAATACAGCCACAATGCAGAAATAACAATTTTCTTCCTCCTTCAATTTTGAGAATGCTCAATTAAAGAACATAAATGCATTCAGAAAGTCATTTCTATTTACATACTGAAAATCTGGATGGAAAAACAAATGAAGAATACACAGGATTTTGTAGACAAAGCATTATATTAGATATACAAGATTAAAGAACAGATTATGGAACCTCATGAAGTTCAACAAGAAGAAGTGCAGAGCACCTCACATGTGAGGAAAGGCCGAGAGAGCTGGGACTGTTCAGCCTGGAGAAGAGAAGGCTCAGGGGGTAATCTTACCAATGTATATGGATATCTGAAGGGAGGGTGCAAGGAGGACAGAGCCAGGCTCTTCTCAGTGGTGCCCACTGACAGGACCAGAGGCAGTGGGCACAAACTGAAACACAGGAGGTTCCCCCTGAACATCAGGAAACACTTCTTCACTGCAAGGGCGACCAAGCACTGACACAGGTTGCCTAGGAGGTTGTGGAGTCTCCATCCTTGGAGATCTTCAGAAGCCGTCTGGACACAGTCCTGGGCAACTGTCTCTAGGTGGCCCTGCTTGAGCAGGAGGTTTGGACCAGATGACTTCTAGAGGTCCCTTCCAACCTCAACTATTCTGTGATATAATATGATCTATCATATCATAATATGGTGTTCTTCCTAATTTAAACGTATACAGGAATTTCTCACAGCAGAGTACCAAGAATGCTGGAAAAGTGTTCATATTTGAAGACACCTGAATGTGACTGTAGCATTCTTATTTATATCCAAGTGTTAAAATAAATAAAACAATTTATAAAGGCATCTAAACGATTACACAAGAAAAAAAAATCTGCCAAAATTTGTCACCCTCATACAGTCCAAAATTCCAGAAACTGTTACTGACATTAGAATGAAAATGAACACCTTAATTTACTACAATATTCAGACTTCTAATGGCATCATAATGCTAACCTAACGCTCATTGAATGACTACTGCTAATAGTGCATACGCCAAGCAAGTATAGTGCATTCTTTATAATTCCACAGAAAGCCTTCAGTAAATTCTTTACATTCCTGAAAAGCAATTACAATTAATTTACTCAGAGAAGTGGCAGGAAAGAGATCTATCTTTGGTAATTTCAGGTAAACTTCAGCTATGCATTAGGGAGGAAACAAAAAAAAAAATATTACCTGAGCTCACAAAACATACAAAATGTGTGCACTTTGTTGTTCTATAAGCACAAACCCTCTCTGTACAAATTACACAATTTCACATATTTGCTACAACCACACCTTTGAACAGCATCAACCATCATGGTATCTTCTGCTTGCTTAGAATTTATTACTCTAAGAATATAAATGCAGGCAAGCAGACAAATTCACTCTATCTGCATCAGGGATATAGATGCTATTCAAGCTCATAAATGAAGAAACTTAGCAATAAAGATTAACGATCCAATCCTGCAAGATGATGTAATCTTCAAATGCATTTCAATGCAAATCAAGATACAACAATCCCTCACAAGTTTGTATTCCAAATATCAGCACGTGCACACAAAACCCACAAAAATCCCCAGTCTCTGCCTTGACCGCAAGATCACAGGCTAGAAAGCAAGATTCAACATTGTTCTTGCCCAATCATTTTCAACTCAACAAATCTAGTACGTGGTTGGTTAGATCCAAACACTGAGAGAAAACCATGATCACCAAAGAATACTTTCAGCCTTTTTGGAACACCACCATTTCCTGAACGACATAAGTCAAGATACACATGCAACCTGCCATCCCAATTTACCTGACATGAAGCCCATGCTCTTTATTTAGGACCTTTCAAACATCGTAGGGGGAAAGGGGCTGCAGATGAACCAAACTGCTCTGTAGCTGCAGTCTGCTCCTTACTGACACCAGTCTTTCACTCCTTCCATGTGAGAGATGCACATTCAGTCCTACGACAGAGCAGAGACTCAAGAAGAGAGAGAAGATGGAAACAGACTGCAGCTGTCTAACTTGTCGTCAACATATTTTTGACGGTCCTCAGGAAAGAATGTGGTTGGGACCATACTACATAAATCGTTGTGGTGCCATTTCTGGATGCTGCCTTTCCAATAGACACAAGCAGGAATCTGTTGGTGCTTTTGCTGTATTGCACATGTGCAATAAGCACTGGTCCTGTCAGAAATATACAGATCACGTGCGTCCTGAAAGTGAGCATATGACAAGAAGGTGCCTGTGAGAAACATCCCCTAAATGCCTATAGTTGAAGCTATATGGCTCATAGGGAAGACATGGAGAAACGCCTATCTACAGTAAGTTTTTCTCAAAACAGAGGTCCTGTACAGCTAAAGGCATTTGTCTTACAATTCAAACTAAAAACTGTACTATGTTACAGAAAGAGCTCGCTTCTGACGATTTCATTGCTAATTTGTAGACTACCTCCCCTAAGGCTTCTCTCAGTAAGCAAACTGTCCATTAGATGCCCACTGTTGACTGCACTGGTAACATTATCTTTGAATTTCATCAGTGAAAACACCAAAGTGACGCTCCCTGCAAACTTTTCAGTCTTTTTTGCCATTGAAACTGTAGACTATAATAAGAGAACCTGCTTCTGTCAGGAAAAAACCCAAACCAAAACACCCCACAAACACAACACAGTAAAAGCCCCTTCCCTCAATTACAACTAAACTAGGTTATCAAATTTCAGCATTAGTATCCATGTATCTTTTGAGAAATATGACGTTTATGTCAGCAGTGTTCTGTAACCTGGAATTCTGCAACTGTCTAAAATTAAATTTTGAAATGAAATTCTGAATGCCAAAAAAATGAAAAATAGTAATTTTGAGCTTAGGGCATAAGGAGTCTGGGCAGTTGGCTCTTCTTCCAAGCTTCTCACATTGTATTAATTTTAAGCAGTCCACAAAGATTCTCCATCCATTTAGCATTTTGATATGAAAGGAAACAGATAGTTCCCATGTTTCTCACATGTTTTACTAAATCCGATTAAGCCTTGAAGTACATAAAAACCTTTAAACAAAAGATGCCGCGTAAACAGAATTCTTGGAAGACCATACGAACTGCAGAAATATTTCACAGTGAAGAAGAAAATAAAAATTCAGGTTGTACTGTGTTTGGGGTTTTTTTTGTTATATAAAAGTTGCTAACATTTTCTATATCTTATTTTGAAAAGTATATATTTCCTTCTCTATGTTAGGATAAGAAATATTCTGCTCATTTAAAAAAAAAAAACCTTCCATAAATATCCTGTATCTCTCTGCAGCAGTTGCTTATGCATCAAAAGCTATCCTCAAAATGATGCTGCCCACACATAATGATTACTCATTTAAACCAGAAAGAGAAACTTTAAAAGAAGGGTGAACACTATTTTTATACCAAAATAAATTTAAAGGAAAAAAGCCCAAAGAGTTAGAGGAGGTAAAAGTCAAAAATCACACTTGTGGTCATAGCCTGAGAACTTAAGCTTCTACTTTCTTACTGACAATCGAAGAAAACGGACTGTGGCCTGTGTACTGGGTAAGAAAGAAATTGGTGTACATCAAGCTTCCAACCAAAAGGATTTTTCTTTCCAAAAGGTTTTACATTTCTATGAAGAATAATTCATAACAGCAACAGGTTTGCGATCACAAAACATTGACTCAAAATTAGTCCATTTTCATGCTTTAATCTTGGAAATTTCCTCTATTCACACATACACGCACACCTCTCATTACAGTGCCCAGCTCTGATGCACTGCAGCAGCTGCTTCCTTCATGCTCCAAGACCCCAAATTCAGATGCCGTTGGCTGACCTGATCAGCCCTACCAGCATTGCCTGCTGCTTGGGATCACAGAGCATAGGAAAGGCCATCAGACTGCACTGCAGCCAAAAAAAAAAAAAAAAAAAAAAAAGTAGTTCCCAATCTCTGCCCTTCTCCACTGCATGAGCTTTGGTGGGGTTTTTTTATAGCTATACCAGCCCCTCAGATCTCACATTAGTCACATATGAACATCCTCTGCTCAGCTCAGTCTGCTCTTCAGTCAACTCGGAGCAGTTTGGCTCTGTTTGCATACACCTTAATGCTTACCTGTATATTAAAAGTCGCTTTTTTTTTTTCCCTTCATTTTTATTCTGTGTGTATTTACATATGTATCTCACCGTTGAATCAATCCGGAGGCACTTTTATCTTTAAATAGACTTTATGTTCCACATCCCCAACCCCCAAACATCAAATCATAGCAATTCCTTCCTGCGCAGAATATTGGAGACAGAAAAACACTGCAAGAATTGTATGTGCTCAAAGCTTTTGTTTGCTTTTGCTGTGGTAATTACTATCCTTTGTATCCAACTACATACAGTAAAACTAAATTAAGATCAAATGATTAAAAATTCACACATAACATAGCTTCCCCTATGCACAAGGTGGAACTGAATCACCTGTACCTTCAAAATAGCAAAGACTAGTTAGTGTATTTTCCATACACTTACATGGTGAAAAAACTTGTAAATTAAATTGGCATCCAGGAATTCCCTAAGCATCCAGACTAGAGATATGTTACATTTTCTCATCTATGTACCTAACTAAAGTGTTCATCTGGTGAGATTTCAAAAGGCAGAGTTGTTTTTCTTTTTTGTCTCTTTTCTTCCCCCCACTCCCTTTTTTAATACTCAATTTTGCTTTTCTCCTGATGCCCTTTCAGGTTTCATCAAAATGATTTTGGCTAATGAGAACATCAGTAACTGGGAAAAGACACCTCCCTCACTCAAACGCTGAACTTTGGTATAATATTAAGTGACAACAAAAATGGACAAGCAGATCTGAAACCCCTTTACTACAGCAATATTTGATCTGTCTCAGAGATTTCCATAATTTGCTTTGGCTGCTAAGCAACAAATTAAATATCATTTGGTATATTTAAATGCATTATTCCTCCTACTGCTCTTCTGACTGAAAAAATACAGTTATAATAAAGCTTTATCACAGAGCAATAGTGTTGAGGAAGGGTCCTGCACTTCAGCAGGTGTACTAATTGTGAGCAAAAGAATATGCATGTGTTTGCCCTGCAGTAAAAATGAGGAAATACAGAGAACAACACAATGTCCTACAATCTATTTCCAGAGTCACTATTGTCTGGATTGTCATGATACCTACAGGGATTGCAATTTTGCCTAAATTAGCCAGCTCATGGCAAATTAATAGGCAAGACAAACATAAGATGGATAAGTAACTCCACCTGGGGCTCTCTGTTTGAGATTTACTAGCATATTGGGAATTCAGCACTCCATTCCAAGACTTTACACATGTGGATGCTAAATTTCCAGCTGAGAAAAACAACTGAACAAAACCAACCTTCAGTATCAATCAAAAATGCCCCCTGCCCAGAAATGAGAAGCACCACACTTACTAGTCTTTCAGTTGCAATACGCTACCTCTGTGCCAAAGCACACAGAAACCTAAAATTGAATGTGGATTTCAAGTGGAAGTGCAGGGAAATCACAACAGGCCTCTGTCTTCCAATCTACATGCACTACAAATTTTTCAGAACGCAAGAGACCACCCATATCTGTGCACCTTCAATTTAAAACACAAAATAAAGTGCTGTCAAAGGTGGAAAATAACCTGAGTTTGGAGAAGAAAAGGAACACCCAGCTTCCTTTCACATCCTTAAAGCAACTATGTTAAATATGAGTTGAAAGCAAGTAATAGCACTTGGTGTGTGGGCAGGAGGCTTGCATTGCTACTACCAGTGTTTGTCATGTGTCTACTGAACATAAGCACTTTAGGTCTTAATCTTGCAGTCTTAATTGGTAAAACAGTAACAAAACATCAGAATCACAGGAAAGTTGTATTTGTGTACATCTTAGTATCTATTTTCCAGACAGAAATACTCTTGCATTCTTCATTTCAGTCACATTAACTTTCTGTGCACTCACTATTCAAATTATTTACTATTAACTATGTTATTACTAGATGAACATTAGCCTGTAATAACAACTCTGTGAGGAATATTTTCTTTATTTATCCACATCACTATGACGGATGATTTTAATTTCAGCTGCAGTATTAAAAAAAATAAACTACTAGATTAGGTTGTCAGAAAAACTTTCAAGTTTTTTTCTTTTAAAATTTTAATGAAGAGATTAACAAAAATTAATTCCTTCACACACAAATATATCAGACCTCATTCCTCCACTTCCTGTTCAAATTATATCTTCAAAAGAAATACTTAAATATAAAAGTGGCAAGAGGCTTATTTGACCTCATTATTTATGTAAAAAGAATCCCAATATTAACTGTATTAATCAAAACAAAGTGTGTCAATAATTGTATTTGAAATACGTGGGCATAAAGCAGGTTTTATTGCAGTCACAATGTGACTGTACCATTATTTTTGAAACATCTGTCCATTTTTCATCCTTTGAAAGCTGCTGGTATTTATACCCCCAAAAAGGAGGTATTTATTCATCTATAAAACAGATTCAACACATGTAGTATATCCATGGACAGTCTACTGGGGTAACATCCTTGAAGGCCAACACAGACCAATACTGTGTTAAAGTGATTGCCTAACCACTGCTAGTGCTACTGCTAAGAAGTTTCAGGCACATCACTGTACAACTGTTCAGCAGCAATAACTTCTCATCACTACAAAGATGAAAATTAAAATAGAAATGTTCCTTTTCTCTTTAATTTACAAGTTTGGAAATTTGGCCTTTTTTTCTAAGATAAAAATCTAAAAAAGCCCTTCTTTGAGGACTGGGCCTTCAAGATGTTCAGGGCCATTTTTCATTTTGATGAGTCCTTAATTCCTGAGTCATCTTTAGATTACCACAGACTGTAAGCAGAGTTGTACAGAACATCTAGCTCTGATCCTGTTTTGACATGGTAAAAAAAACCAACCAAACAAAAAAAACCACAACCAAACAATAAAAAGAGGGATATGGAGAAACTTGAGGAGTGAGTCATCTGAAACTGTGAAGAACAATTATAAGGAGATAGAGTTGCTGCACACATCAGCTGAGTGACAGCCCTGCTGAGAAGGACCTGAGGGTTACAATGGACCCTAAGCTGAAGACAAGTCAACAACGCTTTTGCATGACAAATAAGGCAAACGGCACACTGGGCTGTATTAGGAAGAAAAAGAACAAGACACAAACAAGAACAAACAGAACAAGGAAAGTTACCATTCCCCTCTAACTCGGTACTAACAAGGCAATACCTAGAATATTGGTTTGGGGGTTCCCATTTCAAAAAGACTATTAGGAAACTGGAGAGGGTCCCTCCCGGATGGTAGGGGACTGAGAAATCACAGCCTCCAAGAAATGTGGGTGAGCTAGACCATTTCAGCCAAAAGGACTCAGGAGCAATTTAATAACAGCAAATGACAACTACTGGACAGGAGTTACAAAGACAATGGAATCAAACTCTTCTTGGTAGCAGTAGACAGTTAAAAGTGAATGGCCATAAACTGCAACTTGGAAGGTTCAGACTGGACTTCTGGAGAAAATTCCTCCACAGAACGGTGGTGCAGGGCTGGAACCGCTTGTAGAAGAGCCTGTGGAAGCTCCATCCTCACAAGTGTTCAAGACTCATTCAGACAAAGGTACCTGGCCTAGCTTAGTGCTGGCCATAGTTCTGAGTTGAGCCAGAGTCTGGACTAGATAAAGTGAGGTCCCTAGTCATCACATCTATGGTTTCATCTTATGAAGAGACTTTAAAACTGCTAAGGGATTAAAAGCATAGGTGGAGGCAGATATAGAAAAACAAACCTAATTTTCCTAGTGTATGATGATTATCTAAGAATTGTAGGACTATCTCTCCTTAAGTAGTTATATTCAACACAAAATGAAATAGGAAGGAAGTTTGGAATTACCACTAAAATAAAATGTGTCCTTTCACCTGAAGCATATAATATACATAGAAATGGCCTGGACTAAACCAATCCTGATGCTATATTAAAGGAATATTTTTTGAGAAGAATGTCATGCAAAACAAACTTCTCCCTCCCCCCCGCCCTGCATTACTTTAACTTTTTAATATAAACTATGTATTTCATTCTTCTGGAAAAATAAACAATTACAGAAGTCTGTTTGACATGGCATCAGATTCCTGATAACTAACTTATGCATGCAAACTGCTTATTTGATTTTAGAACAATCTCTTTCTACTGTCTTACAGAACTGACAGCATAAAATCTCCTTCCATTTTAACTGTCGCCCTTATTGCCTACTTTATTCCAAACTCCCCCACCCCCAACTTCATTAATAAAGCTTCCCCATCCATAATGTCGCACTTACAATTAAGAAGTTAATTTAAGGAATTCACAGAATAGGGCGTCTCCAGCTTGGAATAACATATTTGCCAGAATTATTTTCTTCTGAAAAACGGTCTGAGTTTAAGAAGAATAAGGACCATTTACAGCTATGATTTTAGAAAGAATGTTATAACTGTGTAGAATACTCATCGTAATTATTTCTGACAAAAGCCCAACTGATATGTAAAGTCCAATTCCAAACCTACATCGATGCCTTATTTTCTTACTCCGCTAGTGTAAAACTAAACATACTGTGATGAAAATGGAAAAGACCACTTGTGTCTTGAAAGAGAAGCCTCAGGAATTCCCTCCAGCCATCCAGCCTCCCCAGTCTACTTCTTTTTATAAGGAGTCTGATTCTATTGAAATCAATTGCAAAGCCACCTTGATTTCACAAGTGCAGAAATAGATTTGAAGAGAATTCTTGGAAAAGTTTCACATAAATCTGCAATGAATACTTAGGTAATAATTTGATAACCACTTTTTAAGCAGCACAGACAGAAATCCTGCAGTTTCTTCCCCTATCGTTCTTACCCCCAGCATGCAGGTAAAATTGTCTAAGACCAGAAAATTAATCCAAGTAAAATGTAATCGAGCAAACAAAACCAAAAAGACCTGGGATGAGTACCCAATCCCGCTTACTGTAAGGCCATACAACTGCAGGGTGACACGAATGCAAGAACCATCGGCGGGGCCTGCCTAACAAAATTCGTACTGCAAGAATTTCTTGACAATCTACATTCTTACAAACACATTTCTGAAAGTCACTGAGCCTACTTAAAATATTACATCCATATAAAACCCGTACTTTTTCAAAATACAGACATAGAAGAGACACAGAGACAGGGTTCCTGCCTCAAGTTCAGTGTCAACAGTGCAAGAATTTTATACAACATGATATTAGCCTAAGTTAGTCATGAAGTTTCAGATCGTATGTTCTTAAAACCAGACATTGCTGAGGCCTTGCGGAGGTTGTTAGCTTGTTCAGCCAACATAACATAAGCCTCATACCCACACTTAAATAACTGGCTCTGCAAAATCTTGTGTTGCTATCTTTGAGGAAGAAAGCATCTGCCAGAAGGCAAGACGAAAACCTAACTGATATTCTAAGATTATAGGATGAATGACAATGGCTAACAAGGTATTATCTGACTGTCTAGATGTTCCTTTGAATAAAACAAATATGGCCCATAAAGAAGCTCTGCTAATACGTACACACCTTTCAGATCTGCATAGGGTTTCTAATCTCAAGTTGTAGTTTAACCTAGTTTTGTATCTCATATTCCTCTTCCTCCCTCATATTTTTGTACGACTGTTCATAAATTCAGGTGTTTTTCTTTTCTTAAATGAGTTCCTCATTTAGGATGGATATGTGCTTTGATTCTCTGCAGCCTTAGTATTTTAGTTATCTTTCTCTGCTTGCTTTTCTCCCTCCACTTTCTGTTTTCAGTCACATTTTCCACCAATTATATTTGTATACAGGATTTTGTTTCCCAGAAGGTATTTTCCCTTCCCTTACTGCTGTTCTCTATTTCTTCTCAAATGTAGAATCAGCATGTTAGAGCTTTCTTGCAAAGCTCCTTCACCTTTCACTTTTTCCTAAACTGTTTATCTACATACCAGATTTATCTTCCTTTCTCCCTTTTCCAGCTCCCAGATTCACTTCCTCCTCCTAGTACATCTTCTATCCTTTAATCCCACTCCACTCTCTTATTAACTTCAACTCTTCCCAGTGTATTCGGTCTATCTATATATAAAGCTCTCTATCAACATTCAATACCTCATTAAAGAAAACCTTGAGAGTATTACTACCAATTTTGAAAGGGCCAGGGCTTTAAATAATTTAAGAGGAAAATGGGCAGGTTTTAAAGTGAATTTTCCTAAAGGAGAAAATTACACAGAAACCTCCAGTGCCTCTCAAACTCGGTAGGTATTTGAATAAAAATCACAAATGCTTCTTTTTTTTCTATTCCACCTAACTCCTCCTTACAGTTTTTTGCTGCACTGCTTCACCCATCTTATTTTGGTGATTAACTTCTGTGCCTTCACAGATAATGCCATCTATTGATCCCACTCATCCATACGTCTTGCAGCTCCATCACATCAGGATGTGATCACACACAACTATGAACATAATCACTCTCATTCCATGCTGAAAAGAACCAAAAATCTTCCTATTTTGCACACATTGAAGACTGACCACAACAGGAGTTTCCTCATGTTTTCAAAGCTGTTGTCTTCTTGAAGTAGGACAAATTGGTTAAGTGTGACAGTGGTCATACTCCCCTTCTTATCGTTTGTCAGCTTTAGCTCTTCTCCAAGGAGAGACAGAAATTAAGGAGATAAAACACTATTTGAAAATAAAACCAAATGTCAAATAAATGGATTCAAAGCACGACTGACTAGTCTGTGTTCTTGTTTCAGCCTTTCAGGTGAAAGTGGGGGGGTTGTTATTGGGTTTTTTAGCTATCAGTTTTCACTCGCCTCTTAATTTGGGTTTTTTTTTTCCTTCTTCAGTAGACATCCATTTTCTTCCCAAAGACCTATCGCAGCAGGCTTGGGAAAAGAACTTTGAAATCTCCCCATCCCATCCCCACTCACAGCCCACCTATGCTAGAAAGCGAAGTGGTTGTGATAGCACAAGATGCCCTTAAACACGATTTTTTCATCTTGTGACAAAACTGCTGTATCCATGGTCTGTAATTGGAAAGAAAAGGAGTATGACAAGGTTTAAAGTCTGACTTCCCACTTTGAAATTTTCTAATTTGAAATTTTCTAATAACTACCAAGGTAAAAAACAAACTACACTGGCAAGCAAGCAAATATTAAGCTGCATTTTACTGGAAGAATTATGTATTCTTTGTAAAAAGCACAGGTTTATTGAAAGATTTAATTTGAACATGCCAACTGACATACAAGGGTAGAACAAATTGTGTATAAAGAGCTTATTTTGTACACCATCTTCGTAGATTTCAAAAGCATATTTTATTTTGCTAAATCTGGCTCATTCCAAAAAGCTGTAATACTTTCAAAATTGTTTCCTGAGATGCCCACATAAATTATGTGTTATAATGGTGATTTAGCAATATCCAGAAATAAGACTATTATTGCAGACAACAAAAACACTCGAGGTTTCCTTTAATTTGGTGGCAGAATTTTTAAGACTCAGTTGGGAGCCTGAGCAAATTTCTTTCAGAACGTAGCTGCTGCACGTGATCCTGGAACTGCTCACTGTTCATGCTAGTAATTTCCTCTACTTTTCCACATCCTCTTTTTCACCTGTTAAACCTCATTTCTACTTACTCATTTCTTCCAGTTTTGAGACAATAATAGGATGAAACCAAATAGTTTTCTTCCTTAGTAACACTGCTGCCCAGGCTTTGAAAAAAAATATGTTTGGCTTTCATTGTAACAATTATAAATGCTATGAGCTGTTACATGATATTTATATTTATCATAGTTGTGAGCGGTCACACAGAAATCCTTTAGGATTTCACACACACATCACCTATCACCAAAGATGAGTGGTTTCTCTGAACTTGTGCATTTTTCCTTATTTTAATGAACTGTTACAATAAAAAAAAAAAAAATCCACCCAGGATTATGGCTTTATTTTGTTCTCAGTAAATACAGTTCTGCCTAGAATTACAATGAAAGCACAAGCAAAAATTTTTAACAGTAACTGCAAAGTTTTGTTTAGAAAGGTATTTTCTCAAGTCCTAGGTATACATAAATGCATCAAGTTAGTTAAAAATTTCTCTCCTGAGCAAGCTTTACATACCGTAATGTAAAAACACCCCCCCAAAGCCCACATGTATGAGAGTTGTTAATAATTTAAAAAAAAAATTTAATGTGACATAAGGAATTCAAAATTCCGACAGTAAATTTTACCTTCTTTTCATATCCCTAGCTCTTTAAATTATACTAGTTATTACAAATAAAATGTTTATTGTCTTTACATTCTAGAATTTACTGGTCAAAACATGATTCCTTTGCTATCCTCTTGATCTTGCTATACATTTCTAGCTTTCAGTTTAAAATTCAACTGCTATTAAATGCAGTTTTTTGCTTAGGTACATAGTGATGAACTCATGCTTATGAAAATAAGCACAGTATAACACATCTTATTAGCACTCCTACCTTTAAAATATTTGAAAAAGTGATAAGCCTTACAACTAGAATAACGATGGAAAGAAAATGATGTATTACAATTTACAGCAATTAGAAAAAAAAATTCCAAGCAATATCTTTAATCTACAACTCATTATTTAGGCTATTAAAATGATTACGCCTTCCACATACTCGCATTAAAGTGACCCGCCAATGTAAATAAGCATAGCTTGACACCTGCTGTAAGAGTCTGTAATACATTTACTTGCTAGCCTTGTGTATGGTATCTGCACATTAAAACAAGTCCTGCATTCTGCTTTATCATACAGAGAAGACTTATCTCCACCACAAGAAGAGAACAAAGCATTTTAATTACCGGCTCACTTAGCAAGGAACGAAAAGGCAAGAACTGCAAACAGTAACTTATTCCACAACTGAGGCTCTTGTCTCTTGCTCAAACTGGATACTACCTCAGCAAGTAAAACATTGCAATTTTGTAGAAAAGAGAAGAAGAGGAGAAGAGAATGGTGAGATGAAGGAAAAAAAAAAAAAAAATCACAAAACAAATGAAATGCTTATTTGTAGTGTTCATCTGACACAAAAAAACAGACAAGGCAGTGTAATATAGCACCAACATCTACTAAGAAGAGTTTAAATTATTGTTGGCTTACACTTTTTATCTAAAAGCTCAAAAAGCAGAAATCAACATTTTGCCAATGTCTGCTAAAACATGCTGTCAACTTATGTCAATTTTTATTGTTTGGCGGAGAGTTATTTTTAGAAGACTCTAGAAGAATTAGATTTAGCAGTGAGTTAAACTAGCCCATTCACATTGCACACTACTACTTAATACTTCTGACGGTAGCTGTTGTCTTTCTTTTATGGCCACCTTCAAAAAAAAATCCCGTTAAGAAAGCTATACTCTTGAGATCAGAGAGTAGAGCTTTCAGAGTTGTTTAACGGACGAGTGAATGCAACTACTATGCCAAGCAGTAATGTGGATTGCAGAGGTCGGCAAGGGCTGAAGTGAGATGTTCACTTCAATTAGTTTCTAATACCTGAAGTTCAAAATGTTCTGACAAAGAGTAACTTATTAATTCCATGAAATATCCATTCTATACATGTCACAACAGAACGTTAAAGTGACTGAAGGTTCTTCTGCTCTTAAAAAGCAGTAGTCAGACAACATCTGCAGAGATCTCTTTCTCCATGACAGCAGCTGTCAATCTGAGGGGCTTTTAATGTTGGACTGAAGCATGCTGTAAGGGGTGACTCCTTACAGATAAGGCTCTCTGGGGCCATTTTGGGTAGGTGTGACAGACCATGGATGGCAAAGTTCCGAGGTGAGAAGAAACGCATTAGCTGGCATTCTCTAAGGGAAGCTCACCCCTGTCCTTTAAAAAAGTAATGGGTTTAGGTACCTTCCTTTCTCCATTGACAGCAGACAGTGAACCTATTGCCTCTCTGCATTCATTCTCAGTTGTGTTCTGTGGGTATGTATAGAGGTACAACAGAGCAGGGATAGACAAACCAAGCCGGTGTTTCTCAAACTGCAGTAAACAGAAGCTCAGCAGCTTCAAGGAAAAAGGTTTGAAAACTGCTAGTTTGAGAAAAAGTTCTATTTACATTCTTATTAGCTGCCTTACAGCAGCGGAGGCTTGCAGCACACCACCGGATTCAGGGAGCAGAGATTAAGGATATCAGGCACTGAAAATGATGGAACAACACTGAAAGGTGTTGTGCTCAAAGTTTCTCTCTTGCCTTCAGAAATTCATGCTCCATTGCAACGAAAAAGCTGACAGTAAATCAGCACTTACGGAGGTGCCATATTTAGAAAATTGAGAGGAAAATGGTGTGACTTTAAACTTCACACGTGTGGGAAAGAACATGATCTTTCTGACACTAGAGTTTGGGTGAGGGAGAGAAATTTGTAATTACACATGAAACATGATTCTGCATTCTAACAATTCTTATTTCCCTACCAAACCACGATATGACAGTTACTGGTCAGCTTCAGTTTTACTGTCTGTCCCCAAACAGCATTCAAGATTACTAATATGCTATAAAACAAACTTAAATTACTGAAAAATGCATCTAACAACCTTGCTTTGCTCAATACTGAAATATTGGGAGGAGGGGAGGTATTAAAAAAAAAAACCTACCACCAGTGTTTATTTTCAGGCATACTTCATTTTTCTAAGAAATGCACTAAGAAAGAGACACTATTTCCACTGATATAAGTGTGTCAGCTTTCATTTAAAACATACATTTTTTTCAGTACTGTATAGACAGATTTCTCACACAAAAAAACGAACTTGCTTTTATTTACATGTTGTGTCAAGCAACTTTGCATTATATACCATTCGGTCAAATCTGAGCATACTATTGAAGCCTAGATCTGATAAAACATTCACAGTATGTCTAGCTGGACAGCTGAAGACAGCTATCTGTTAAGATGTCTTGAAATGAGCCAGCACTACCTCAGCCCCATCCCATGCCCATGGCAGCATGGACTGCCTTTCAGAGAAGAATCCTCATTTAAGCTTCTAGACTACCCACACACGGTATGATGTGCGTGGGTATAATCTAAAGATCTATGGATGACAGTAAAGACAGGTGAATTTTATATTCCACCCCTTTTCTAGATTTCATCTGTCAGATTTAATCCTATAGGGAAGCTTCTCCATCCACTAAAGATGAACACAGTTGTTTACATTCATTCCTTCAAAGAATGAAGCAGATGTCTTTATTTTATCTTACAAAATGTGGCCAGGAGAGAGGGTGTCCATCTTTGATACTACGTCTGTCCCCTACAAGCAGAAACATCTTCCTTGGCTTTCTGGGAGTTCAAAAGCGTATCTCCTACTTCCCGTGGGGGAGGATACATATACTGAAGATACACTATAGATAAACACAAATTAGAAAACTATTCACCTTCCCTTTGCAGTTGTTCCACTACCCACAAAACAATTCAAGATTCATTTCAAGCAGAAAAAGAGCAAGCATTACTGTATGACTCAGTGGTTAGGACACACAATACATCCTCCAGAGAGCCTTTCTGTATTTCATTTAATAACTTTTTTAAATTCTCTGTTATTACAACAAAAAATATGTTACAAACTCAGAACACAGACAACATCCTTAAAAACTGAATAAAGAAGAGATGTATGTTCTCAGGAAGTTCGACATTGTTATTTTCATTTTATTTGTTAGAAAAAAGTAGGTAGATACTAACCAGGACGAAACATCAAGGACTGATGATTTGCCTGACAATTTTTAGCCACAGTCCAAAGCAGCAAGCAGCTGACACCTTTTCTAAACGGTAAGGTCCACCACCCGTAACATTCAGATCCAGTTCCCTGATTAAAGCCTAGCAATCCACCACTCTCTTCTTGAAAAATAAGATCCCTGAATTTTGTGCTTTCTATCCCAAAGTCTCATATACTGGACACACTGTATCTCAATTAGCACTAAAACAAGGCCAAACCACTTTCTCTCTCCTTTCATTTTCATGCATGTTACACAGAAGAGACAAGAACGTACCTAAGTCTCAACCAAGTTGACAGGCATTAATTTCATTCTGCAACTTTCTGACAAAAATCCAGGCTGCAGCAGAGGGAATGAAACACACTAGGTATTAAACAGGACAAAAATTATTATTATTTTCTATTAATACTTGATAAATTATAGCTATTTAACTGAAAGTATAAATTCTAAACTTACTGAGCTTTAGGTTGGTTTTCATACTCAATAAGGGAAACTTCCTAACTGTTTACTGACAAGTAAGGTATCTTCTTAATATTGCTGGCTGTACTAAAGATTCAGTACATGAATTTATCCAACACTAATCAAACTTACCAAAAATTATTTTCCCATATAATACATACTAGTTACCTGAGATTTTGGAGCACTAGTTCTTGAATCTTTAGGAAAGCTTGAAAGTGGCATCCCAGCAGAAGCACACTAAAATTATTAAGCAGGAGTTCTGTATCATGGTCTAATTCTGATTTCATTAACAAAAGACAACTTGTCATACAATTGACACAAGAAAATTGAAGAAGAAATAACGGGGGGGAAAAATGGGGGGCCACGGGGATTGTTAAAGGCCATGCTTTTCTAAATAGGTTTTCATGTTGATA
This sequence comes from Fulmarus glacialis, assembly GCF_000690835.1. NCBI lineage: Eukaryota > Metazoa > Chordata > Aves > Procellariiformes > Procellariidae > Fulmarus > Fulmarus glacialis. The sequence continues at coordinate 22,212 of NW_009207515.1, forward strand.
TTCTTCAAAATAGACTTCCATAATAAGCTTGATATGCTAAAAAATAAATGCAGTTTCAAGAAAAATTGAAACTCAAGACTTTGCAAGAGTATGACTCAAATTTGTACTTTTGACATAGAAAGTTTGGAACACAAGTGGTTGACTTATAGAAGAGTTAATGTAATGGAAGAAGCTAATACACATTTAGAGCCACTTATTCCTTGTTCATCTGTGGTAGTATTAACGCTAGTTCTGATGATGAGCTTTATAATGTGAAAGCACGTCCACCGAAAATATTAAGTTTTGGCTCGTATTGGCCTCGGACCAGAGCCAAACTGGATGCCATTCGCTCATCTGTCCAATTTGTGCACTAGCTAACTATATTTAATAGACAAATTTCTCTCCCTACGGTATCCACTAATTACAGAATATATTTTTAAAATCCTAAACAGCTGCACAATAACAAACAGTATTAGCAATACTTTTACTTTCTAAATATGTAATAATTACAATATATTTAATTTTTACTATGAACTTTCACTAACTTAGGATAACAAGTGATTTTGAAGCACTCCTAAAACATCTGCACTTTTTAAAGGGCTATAACTCTGTGCACTGAACATGCATTTTCTTTCTATGAGACTCCAGGTATTTCAACATTTCTACAGTCTTACAGAAATAAGGTCCTGACACAATATGTATTTTTCTGACATGTACCTTTTGAATCAAAGTACTGTTGCCAAGTACAGGTCAATCAGGCTTCTCCAGAATCCCTTCAACAACAATGTCCAAAGGGCTGCTCATGTTCCAACATGAAATCAAAACCATCTATTGTTTTGTCTGCAACTCAAGCTTAGAGATAGACAGGTACTCTAAAAATAAGGCTAACAGATGTGTCTTGGGATTTAAATGGACATTAATGTCTTGAAAACTAACATAACCTGCTAACCTGCAAAAACGGTATATAGGCAAGTTGCAAGTCAGAAAAAAACATATGAAAAGCCTCATGTTGCAAGTCAGACTTTTGAGGAAGGTGGGAAACCAAGATTAAAAACTCTTACAGCGCATGTTTGAAAGTGTTGCAACTTGAGCTTATGAATTCTTGAAAAAGAAGGCATAGAACAGATAGAGAAAGATCTGTCCTTCAAAGTCTTTCTCGGCTTTCTAGAAGGTTACCATCAAGCAGAGTCCTTAGCTCTCTCTAGCTAACATGCTTCAGAACTAAAATTGACCAACAACCAAAACAGTAAATTAACATCCAACACGTTTTATGACTGCACCATACAGTTCTTACGGTTTTCTTTTCTAGCCGTCTCCATTTTAAAATCATATCCTTACCTCTTTGCTTAATAAAGTTAATCTTTTTTCTAAAAAGATTCTTTCTCTAATGATACAGAAGGTTTCAAAGGAAAAATTATTAACTATGAGTAAAGCAGCTCATTATAATCAAGGATGGACTAGAACATGCACAACAAGTATATGGTTTGGGATTCTGAAAAACTGAAACATTTGCTTCTCACCACATAAAAAGGATTGGATGCTACATTCATGCTCAAAAATCAGCTTTGGTAGCCAGTGCCCCATATGCAAGCATTGAGCTAGGGGAAAGTGCTTACATTTCTGAAAATACTCAGACACAGATGATGACCCATTTAGATTGTTTCTATACACAAATGGCTTTGCTTTTCAATGTATTCCCAGGAACAATGAAAGATAGAATTAAGGGACTATTTTATGTGACAGGGCAAGAGTCTGAAAGTATTCAAAGTAACAAGGATTTTTCTCTACCAATAGGTTATTCTACATGAAACCTCTTACCAAGTACCGCCTTAGGGCAACACTAATCATTAAGTGGCTATTTCCCTCAGGAACTCTCTAATGTCTAGGCAGAGAGCACGTTCAGTTGCTGTCAGAAGTTCAGAGTTAAGAAAAATTTTAGGCCACAAAAGTATATACATTCATTAAGATGTCCCATCATTGGGCCACACTGATCCACCACAAGAAGGTCATTCCAAGTGTAACATCCTATGCTGTATTAAGCAAATCAACAGACTGTCAAAGGGATGGTCCACAGGTTTCAAGAGAATAATCTTTTGGCAACACTTACCAGATCTCTAATGAATAAGCAGATAGTAAACTTGTGAGGAACCTAGAGTTTACTAGAAGACACCCAATAAATATATTAGTGCTTCAAGAATCTATCAAACGTGGTAGATCTTAAGAACCAATCCCATCTACTTCAACTGCAATAGAGAGTTTGGAATATAAGGCATCAGGTATGGACCGAGGAGCCATTAGAGTTCCTTTTCCCCTTTGACGTAGTATCACTATGATCAATTTTTTTCACGAATACTGCCAGTACTTGTAAAGATTTGAGAAATGAAGCCCCACTCTGAATTTTCCTGCAGATCGGACAGATGACTGTATAGGAGAAATACAAACCTGTCCAGAGCTTAAAGACATGTGTATTTGTCATCCTGGAATAAAATAATGTGTTTATCAGCAGAGCAGCCACAGGTATGGAATTGCATATGGAATTCTCCTCCAATGAGAAAAACTAGTATGAACAAAAATCTTTCTCCTTGTTAATAAAACTTTTTCTCCTTTCCTAGACAAAGAAATAAAATCTTTTTTATAGTTACAAGTAGAATGGATAAAAGTCTAGCTAGATAGGCTAGGCACAGATAATCTCCAATATCTGACTTCCATTACTGGAAATATCATAGCTGGTAGAAAGTATATTCTTTTTGGACTGAATTGTACAGAACCTCTCCCTGTATCAAGGAACCTGCTGAAGGTAGATTTGCTTGAAGTTCAGTCCCATGAGAAACAAAAACTGTCAACTCTTTTGTAGCTCAGACTTTTTTTTTTTTTAAATAGACCACTCATGCTAGCTAGAGCCACAGAATGCATTCCGTTGTCTTGCCTGAGGATGCAGACAGTGTTGTTTCAAATGGGCAGCCACATTTGAAGTTTCCAAAGCGCAACAGTCTTGAATCTTCAAGACTATGGAATAACGTCAGTTCATGCTGTATATGAATTATATGCATATGTATTCTGCCATATAATGCCATTCTTCAGCTGCAATGCAGATCCCTGCAACACCGAATACTTGTTGTATCATTTCTTATGTATTTTCACAAGAGCAAATTCAGATCAGACTGCAATGCCAGAAACTTTCATTACCACCTCTACAGCAGTCTAGGACACCTATCACTTTTCCCGAATTATTTGTAAGATTTTTTTTCCGCCTGCTATGAAGATCATATAATCATAGAACATTTGAGGTTGCCCAAAGCAGCATCAACTAGAGCAGGCTGCTCAGAGTATTGAGATGTAATAAATATCACTGTCTTGTATTACAGCAGAGACTGACATTTGCCACGCCGGGTAGCTGGGAGGCACAGAAGTGAGATTTCCCTTCCCACAAATTACACAATTTTTTTAAAGCCCTTGTTCCTGAGGAGAGGCTTCCAAAGAAAGAGCACCTGTGACAAACTCAACTTGTATTTTTGGTTGTG